>NC_134789.1:69657114-69669614 GCF_046742065.1 Oratosquilla oratoria
TCGTCCATAGCCATTTAATTACTTCGACAGAGTCTTTTCAGCAGCGAAGTCCTTCGGTCGCCCTTAAACTTCAGGTGATCTCGAATTATTAGTATGAGGTTGGTTTTTGAACTGGTGAAGGAGCGGGAGGGTACGAGAAGACTCTTTCCAGAGGACCTTCCACAAGACATCGAGGGCAAGGTCGTTGATTTACGTTATCGTGAGAGAATCTTTCGAGTGGGACTCCACAAAGGGGAAAGGGGATGGATGTTCAAACATAGGGGCAATTAAGGAGGAGTGTAATGTACACGCACACACACACATACACACGCACACACGCACACACACACACACACACACACACACACACACACACACACACACACACACACACACACACACACACACACACACACACACACACACACACACACACACACACACACACACACACACACACACACACACACACACACACACACACACACACACACACACACACACACACACACACACACACACACACATATATATGTGCATATGTATATATATATATACATATATATATATATATATATATATATATATATGTGTGTATATATATACATATATATATATATACATATACATATATATATATATATATATATATATATATATATACATATACATACATATGTATACACATATATATATATATACATACATATATATATATATATATATATATATATATATATATATTCACTATAAAGTAATGTCGTAGCACATTGATAAAATAATTTTTTTATCCCACAGTCGAAAAAAGAAGACACTAATGTCGAATGTTCTGTATATTTCGATCACTAACTGCTGAAGAGGGTCACAGTTAGTGATCGAAATATACAGAACATTCGACATTAGTGTCTTCTTTTTCCGACTGTGGGATAAAAAGTTTATATATATATATAATCACGAAGAATCCATAGTCGGAATGAAAAGAAACTTAGAGGAAAGTATAACTTCTATATTTTGGCTAATAGCTATAGCCCTCTTCAGGAGAGTATAGGTTATAAGAAATTATAGAGACATAAATACAATTGAGATATGAGATAGAAGGGAATCAGACAAAGTTAAAAAACATGACAATCCGTCGCGCAGGGTGGAGTGAGAAGGGATGAGATATGTGGGTAGAGGTGTAAGGACTGAAGGGAAGCGGGGTCAAGAATGGTGGGGGAGCGGGGTCAGGAAGGTGAAAATCTTTAACCAAACGGCTCACAGCTAGCCGTGAGATTATGTCCGGTGACCATTCACCTTTGGAGATGATCAAGTTCGGACATTCTTCTATTAAGGCGTATTCAACAATTTTTCTTGTAAAGCTGCAGTTGGACTTAAACAAAATTTTGGCCTTGTCCCAGAAAAGACTATGATTTTTGACACTGGCATCTTGGAATACAGAGGAATTTTTGCTGGGCATATCTAATAGGACTTTTGTTCTCCGTTAACCTAGTGTTAAGATCCCTGCCGGTTTGGCCAAGGTACACTAAATCACAATCTTTACAAGGGCATCAGTTCCCCTTAACCTTTGATGAACATTAACAATTTGTTTGTGTACAGTATTAGGGTAATGGTAAGCAACTGTGAGACGGTTGTAAGGAATTTATTTAAAAGAAAGATTGATAGAGTTACAATAGAGGGAATTGTTAATATTCTTCAAAACTTAATGGAAACTGAAGCTCCAGGAGTTTATAGTCTTCCTTGTAAAGATTGTGATTTAGTGTTCCTTGGCCAAACCGGCATGGATCTCAACACATGGAATTCCACACTATATTATTTATGAGGAAGACAAAATGCTTCCATATGAAATCTTGATTGCAGAACCGAAGCCAGTGTATAGCATAGATGATTACATCTCAAATAGGATATATACATTTCAAGCCATACACCAAAGAGTTAGGAAACACATGAAATATCATAAACAAGAGATGAAGAAGCAAAAACATAAAATAGCACACAAAATAGAATTACAAATAGGAGACTTGGTCATGGCCAAAATGTATGCAATAAGTAATAAACTTTTACTAAGATATTCCGGTTTATATAGAATAATTTATTTTACATGTAGAAATAAATACAAGATCTTACATTTAGAAACTAAGGAAGTGTCAATTAGACATATAGATGATTTAAAAAAGGAGTAGGATAGAGCTTGATAATGATAATATTTGTGACAGTGAGGACTGTAAAACTACAAATATTTTTGAGGGAGAAGCAACATAATGTATACATTCTATTGGGGTAACTTTGATTTCTAAAGAATAACTGGAATATGCTTATAATATTATGTATGAACTGGATATAAGTACTACAATTTTTTACAGATAAGACTGGATTTATAATATTAATGTGTATGATGTATGCCTGGGATTAGAAACCTGTGCGACCTAGAGCTTTGGTCAGTGATGAAGGCCTGGAGCCTTGGTCAACCATTTAAAACAACTTTATGTTTTCGATCATTCAATCAATTACTAGTCCAACTTAATACGCTGCCACTTACTCCGTGTGAAGCTAACTTATCAAGTAGCCTTTCGTGGGGGACAGTATCAAAAGCTTTTGCAAAGTCTAGATATATTAAATCTATATTTATTCTTTTGTCATAATTCGAGATGACTGTGTTGTAGAATTCGAGTTAGTCACGCAAGAACGTTTCCGCCTGAATCCATGCTGGCTATCATTTATCAAACAGTTACTTTCTAAATGATGCTTGATAGCATCTCTGATCATAGTTTCCTTACTTTTTCTTATGATTGAAGTCAAGCTTATAGGCCTATAGTTATTTGGATTCATTTTGTCACCTTTTTTTTCTAATATGGGAGTAACGTTAGCTAGCTTCCATTCTCTTGTGACATCTCTGGATTTTTTTTTAAATGATTTCTAATGAAACAACAATCTCATTTTTCATTTCCTTTTAGATTCTTGGATGCCAGCCGTCAGGCCTTGGTGTTTTATTAACTTTGAGTTTCTCTATACACCTTTTAATTTTTCTTTTGTTATGTTTACCGTGGTAAGTTCACTCTAGATTTTTCACAGGTTCCAGTTTGGAGTTCACTTTGAGGTGTTTCGTTTACGAATATTGAGCTAAAATGGTTGTTTGAAATATGACACATTCAAGTTGACCGTCAGCAGATAATAGTGTGCCAATGTGATTCCTAATTACCTTTCTATCTCTAATGTAACCATAGAATTCTCTGGGATTCTCTTTGGATTTATCACCGAGATTCATTTCGTATTATAGTTTTCGTTTTTTATTGTCTTTTTTAAATCTCTCTGTATTATTACATAACTTTGATAGTCATTAGGTGCACCCGAGCACTTGTATTTCTTATGGGTCTGTCTATTTTTAGCAATACTTTTTTCAGTTTCTTTGTCAAGCCATTTTGGGTGAGCCTGATTTCGGGGGCGTCTGTACTTAAACAGGATGTAAATATGAATCATCTTATTAAGCGTATTTTGAAATATTTCCCACATCTAATCTACAGGTCTTTCGCTTAATTTTGCCTCACAATCTGTAAGCTGAAGCTCCAAACGTAATCCTATGAACTGAGCTTTACTAAAATCGGGTATCTTAGATACACAAGTATCTATTCTAAAATTTTTAGCAGTTTGAGTCTAAGTTGGGATCGCTATTTGCAATAGTTTCACCAACATCTACATCGGTTATCATGCTTTCACGGCTAATAATCAATAGATCGAGTAAGTTTCCATATCTTGTGGGCTCTTTTACATGCTGAACTAAGTAATTGTCACCGAGAAAATCTATCAAGCGACTACCTATATGGCCATGTTCAAGGGTCATCCAATCAATGTCAGTAAAATTGAAATCACCCCTTATCAATAAGTTCTGGTTGCAGAAGCTAGACAGTTCTTGAAACAACAGTTTGTCGTCTGCTAATGATAATGTTTTTGGGCTATATATTATATCTACATTCATCTTTATACTATACCCTACTCTGTTTTCCCCAATACACTCTATTTCCCCTTCCCTTTGAGTTCCTACCCCCCCCCCCAAAAAAGGAACTAGTTCATTACAAACTCCCACTATGAGGTTTGTAAGAACATCTTTGCCTCTGCGAGTAAGGTAGATCCCATCAGATGCATAAAGGTCATGATGCCTGAAAAAGAGATACCAAGAATCAAGAAAGTGGTATCCCAGTTGCGTGCACAATTGTAATATCCTCTCATTGACCCCTACAACTCTACTGTTCCAACACGTGCCAGCGTAGATCCTCGGAAGGATCCCACAGACTACGTGACGGCTCCCACGCTCATTCATCTCCTGAAGGAGGACCTTGTAATTTTGAATAAGTTCCTCTGATCTCACCCTACCCACATCGTTACTTCCCGTATAAACAATCGTAACCATATTCTTCCGTCTTTGCTCCCTGATGGCCTGGGTACAATCGGTGATCCCACGGCCCGGTTGACATACAAGCTTGTAACGTCGTTTATCCCTCCGCTGCAGGGTGTCGTCATATCTTCGCGTCATGGAGTCCCCTTGGGTTACCATTAAGATGATGATAACATCCACTAAAGGAGATTTCTTTTTCAATCTTGTTTTAGCCAGTTTATGCATAAATAGTTTAAGTTATTGAGTTAGCTCCCTGTATGAGATATTATCACAAATGTTGATTTTCAGAATACTGTAGTATGCCGCAGCCCTGTAAGAGGGTAGCCGCCTAGTCCCGTAAGAGGCTGTTAGAAAAGCTTGTAGAAAAAGGGGTAGAAGACGGGTGTTACATTTTATGGGTTAGGTGTTTATAAACAAAATAACCCGCAGGCGAGCGAGTTGCATAATTTTGTTATCCGCTTCGTGTTTCTAAACAGTGGCCGGAGGGACAGAATGAATTGCTATCTTGTAGTGTTTATAACCTAATTGAGATATTCAGAGATTCGAGATTGCTTGAGTATAGAGTTGTAACAACGAATCTGATTGGTAAACGGGTGGAAGAGGAGAAAATCAAAATAGACATAAATAGAGGAAGGCAGAATAAAGAATACAACCGAGACTATTATACAGTATAGATAATTCTCAGACAAAAATTGGTACCAGTGGAAAAGCAATAACTCAACCATTTAAACACATGCGTTGGAACAGTAGAGTTATAGGGATCAATGAGAGGATATCACAATGGTGCACCCAACTGGGATACCACTTTCTTGATTTCTGGAATCTCTTTTCCAGGCGTCATGACCTTTATACTTCTGATGGGATCCTCCTTACACGCAGAGGCAAAGATGTTCTTACAAACCTTATTGTGGGAGTTTGTAATGATCTAGTTCCTTTTCTGGGGTAGAATCTCAAAGAGAAAGGAAAATAGAGAGTATTGGGGGAGAAAAGAGTAGGGCATAGCAATAATATAGAGCAATATGTCAGCGTAGGACAAAATATTATTCTAGAATATAATGTCGGTAGAGGACGAAATATTACATTAGAATGCAATGATATAATGATAGTGGAGGACAAAATATCACGATAGGGTATAATGATAGGGGACAAAATATCACGATGGGATGTAAGGATAATGGAGGACAAAATATTACAGTAGGACATAATGTCGGTGGAGGACAGAATATCATTTTAGGAAATGATGTCGGACAGAATGTCAGTGAAGGACAGGTGGGCGGTGTGGAACGCGGTGACGGAGGGGGCAAAGTGTACATAAGAGGTCGGATGATCGGGAGGGAACAGATGTCAGTGATGATGTATATGTTCATGAGGTACTGAATGTCAATGAAGGACCAAATGTCAATATAGAGCAAAATTATAATGTAAGGCAGGATGTTCATACAAGATGATTCACATTTGGTCAATTTTTAGAAGTGCACACCTACGTGATAAAGCGATAGATAAATAAAAAATAATTTTGTAAATTATAATACACCAATGTAATATATGCTATTCTTGGCGGAAATTAATAAT
The DNA here is from genome assembly GCF_046742065.1 of Oratosquilla oratoria. Lineage (NCBI taxonomy): Eukaryota > Metazoa > Arthropoda > Malacostraca > Stomatopoda > Squillidae > Oratosquilla > Oratosquilla oratoria. Next base: position 69,663,053 of record NC_134789.1, read on the forward strand.
AGAAAAGGTTGCTAAAAGCTATGAACAAACAAACGTAGTCATTTCGGTTACTTGAGACGCCATCTTCGATAGCGAAGGAGGCCGAAGAAGTTAAAGTATGATAAATTCGTTTATTCTAAATTAACCTAACCTACTAACCTAACCTAATGTAACCTAACCTAACTCACATTTAGTAATGCGGTACCTGTAATTGTGGAGGTCATCAGGGTCGTCCTCGTCGTCTGCGACCTCCGAATCTATCAAAGCAAAGATGGCATCTAAAGGAGTCAGAGCGATTTTATTCGTTTCCGTAAATGTTTTAGCAGCCTTTTCTGATATTGATTTCCGCCAAGAGAAATATTTATTACATTGATGTATTATAATATACAAAGTATGTATGAGAAATTTTTTGACGCAGCCCGAAGGGATTTCTCCCCGTCTTCTCCTTTTCTGCATGAGGGGATGGAGAGAGGGGGTCGCTGAATTTATGGAGCGGCCTTGCTGTGGATGTGGTGTGTCTTGTGACACTGTTTCTGATCTAGGGCAGTGGACAGGATGCAGGGTTGACCCATCATCCAGGAGGTGCTAAGATAGAGGGAGGGAGGAGGGTGGAGGGGAGTGGAATATGTAGGGAATGGAATGGGTGGGAGTGGTTTCTATGCCTTTTTCTTTTTGGCTACCCCCCGTGTAAGGAGAAAAAAAACCTTTGGTATATGTATGTATGTATTTCGCATATCTTGTACTTAACTGAAGAGGGCTGCAGTTGGTAGCCGAAATATAGGAGCTAACACGCTCCCAAGTCTTTCTTTCACCCCTGCTTGGGTTCTCTGTGATACATACATATAATATATATATATATATATATATATATATATATATATGAAAATATATGTATATATATATATATATATAATATATATGTATATATATATATATATATGTGTGCGTGTGTGTGAGTGTGTGTGTGTGTGTATGCGCACGCGTGTGTGTGCCTGCTTGTGTGTAATCAACTTCAGCGGATATACACAGTAGGGGGATGGCCACCTATTCCCTTTGCGTAAGTATGTGTGTGCGTTCAAACATGTATGGAGAAGTGTCGGCATACATGTGAGTATCCGAGGAGCTCCCTGACGGAGGCTGAGGCGATGCGAATCAGGCCCTTAAGAGGTCTCCTGCCGAAGAAGTGCCTCGATACGGACGACCGCTCCCCGGCCGGTTCACCATTTACTACCATACGATGGGGCCATTGGACCTGAGGGGGGTCCCGTTCTTTGTTGTTTTCGAGGGTCCGAGGGTCTTCGGGTGCTGTCTCGAAAGAGGATTGTAAACGTGAGCGAACCTAAGAGCGCACGAGGCAGCGTTTACACTGATGAAGGTTAGAGTCAGAGGTGAGAGAGAGAGAGAGAGAGAGAGAGAGAGAGAGAGAGAGAGAGAGAGAGAGAGAGAGAGAGAGAGAGAGAGAGAGAGAGAGAGATGTGTGTGTGTGTGTGTGTGTGTGTGATATAGAGAACATGTGGGAGGTAGAGTGTTTATACATACTACATATATAAATAATGGGGAAGAGAGAGGGAGAGAGTGTGTGAGTATATATATATATATACATATATATATATATATATATATATATGTATATATATGTATATATATATTATATATATATGTATATACATATATATTTATAATATATATATATATATATATATATATATATATATATGATATCTTTTTTATATTTTGCATTATTTAAGTCCACCTTCATGTTGACCCACAATACGACCTCGCTGAAATTCAGATATATCTATTGTTTCTTTGGTCCGTGGCATGCTTGACAACGTGACCGGGATGAGGTCACGCAGGGTCGTCAGATCACCAGGTAAGCTGTTGACGGACTTTGATTCTTATTCTGTATTCAGTCCACTGAGGAAGGCCCAAGAGGTCGAAACGTCTGGTTCTGAATAAAGCTCCATACTCTAGTCTTAACGTTTCATTTTGCCACCTCACCTCCATATTTGTCTGTCTTTACATACGTATATATATATACATACATACATATACATATATATATATATATATATATATATATATATATTTTTATATATTTTTATATATATATATATATATATATATATATATATATATACTATAATAAAGTAGTAACCTCTGTCTGTCTGTTTGTTTATTTACAAGCTCCTCCTAGGGTTTTGGAGGTATACCCCCATAACCATATATATTCTGATACCTTATCACTCCAGGTACTTGAATAACTATATTCTCATTAAAAAAAAAATGTTTTGGTTATGTTAAGGTTTAAAGTTAGGTGGGGTATGGTGTGGTAACACGCCACTACTGTAGTTCCCCCTTAACGCAAGTAGCATTATTGTGACATAAGAATGACTATGACTAAACAAACCATTGTATGTATCCATAAATATTATTTATATTTGTACCATGGTATTTATATGATTTATATTATTATTGATATCATTATATATTATTCATATTTAATCCATGATAGCGTTTGTAAGGGGAAAGCATGTAAATGCAAAATGATTGTATAATTCTACCAAATGTTGAAATATTGGTTATTTTTATTTTATTTTATTGCAGGCGGAAATTCAATAACCGATTTAAAAAATATTTAGAATTGGTTTCATTTCTTCTCTTACTGCCGAGTACCGTTCTCCATATAGTGTTAATAATCCACTACAATGGTTAGGTTAAAGATTATTCACGAACTCCTCCTAAGTTTTTGCAGATAAACCCCTGTAACCATACATATTCTGAAACTTTATAACCCAAAGTACTTGGATAACTATCTTCCATTTGTCTGTCTGTTTGTTTGTCCACGAACTCTAAGGGTTTTGGAGATAAACCCCCATAACAATATATATTCTGATACCCTATCACTTCAGGTACTTGGATAACTATATCTAATTAAAAAGAAATTGGTTAGGGTTAAGGGTTAAAGTTAGGTGGGGTATGGTTAGGTTAGGGATTATTCATGAACTCGCAGCAACGCGCTGGTAATTTGGCTAGTATATATATATATATACATATATATATATATATATATATATATATATATATATATATGTGTGTGTGTGTGTGTGTGTGTGTGTGTGTGTATGTATGTATGTATGTATTGTCCTGGTTAATGTAGCTAGGGTGTTAGTCTGACGTATACACTCAAACCAGGCGCCCTTTTCTTCCCTGGACCAATCACATACCACCCTGGAGCCGTCACGAGTCCTTTTCACCCAATGGGTTTGTCCAAGAGTGATCGTGATTGGTTAGGGAAAAAAGGGGGCGTGTCTTGTTTCGCCTGGGATTGATGTTAAGTTTGCAGTTGAATAATGGGTTCTTATACCCACGAATAAAATCGTTTGACGCCAGATAGAACAAAAGAAAGTACTGCTTGGCGAGGAAGAGGCATTGATTTACAAGAATGGGTATCACAGTTGAATAAGATCATTTGGCATTAGCAAGAATAAAAGCTTCATTTACCACTTGGTATTACTGGCTAGAAAGGGAAATAATATAAGACGAGAAGGAGGAAGAGAGGAGGAGGAGGAGGAGACAGTAGAAAGAAGGATGAGGATGAGGAAGACGATGAGGAGTTAGAGGAGGAGGAGGCGTTTAAGATGGGGAAAGAGGAGGAGGAGGAGGAGGAGGAGGAGGAGGTTGAGATAGAGGAGAAGGTGGAGTTAATTGAGGAAGTAGAGGAGATGGAGATGAAGGAGGATATGGTGGAAGAGGGTGATGGGAAGGAGGGAAGGAGGAGGAGCAGGAGGAGGAAGAGGTGTTGGGGCTGCCAGGGAGGGAGTGGATGAGTGTGAGGGGGAGGAGGAGGAGGAGGAGGAGGAGGAGGAACCCATGCGGGGTCCACATTATCCCCAGCTGCGGCTCCTGCGGCTCCGAACTCTACTGGTCCGACCGAGAACCCAGCAGGGCTCTCGACTTCGGGGGGAGGAGGAGGAGGAGGAGGAGGAGGAGGAGGAAAGGAGGCTGGGAAGAGGAGGAGGAGGAGGAAGAGGAATGAGGATAAGGAGGGAGAAGAAGGAAGAGGAGGAGGAGGAAGAGGAAAGAGGATAAGGAGGGAGAAGAAGGAGGAGGAGGAGGAAAGGGAGGTGGGACGAGAGGAGAGGAGGAGGAGGAGAATGATGGAAGAGGGATAAGGATGAGAAGAATGGAATGATGGAGGAGTGGGAGAGGAAGATGAAAGAGGATAAGGAGGGAGAAGAAGGAGGAGGAGGAGGAGGAGGAAAGGAGGCTGGGAAGAGGAGGAGGAGGAGGAGGAAGAGGAAAGAGGATAAGGATGAAAAGAAGGAAGAGGAGGAGGAAAGGAGGCTGGGAAGAGGAGGAGGAGGAGGAGGAAGAGGAAAGAGGATAAGGAGGGAGAAGAAGGAAGAGGAGGAGGAAGAAGAGGAAAGAGGATAAGGAGGGAGAAGAAGGAAGAGGAGGAGGAGGAAGAGGAAAGAGGATAAGGAGGGAGAAGAAGGAAGAGGAGGAGGAAAGGAGGCTGGGAAGAGGAGGAGGAGGAGGAGGAGGAAGAGGAAAGAGGATAAGGAGGGAGAAGAAGGAAGAGGAGGAGGAAGAGGAAAGAGGATAAGGAGGGAGAAGAAGGAGGAGGAGGAGGAGGAAAGGAGGCTGGGAAGAGGAGGAGGAGGAGGAGGAGGAAGAGGAAAGAGGATAAGAAGGGAGAAGAAGGAAGAGGAGGAGGAAGAGGAAAGAGGATAAGGAGGGAGAAGAAGGAGGAGGAGGAGGAAAGTGGAGTAGGAGGGAGAAGAAGGAAGAGGAACAAATGGAGGAGGAAGAAGAAGAGGGTAAGAGTGGGAGAAGAAAGGTGAGGGAGTGATGGAAGAGCAGGAGAGGAGGAAAGGGAAGAGGAGGAGGGAGGAGGGAGAGGATAGGGAGAAGAGAAGAAGGGAGAGGATGAAGAGGGAAGATTAAGAATAGGAATAATTGGAGGAGGAGAAGGAGGGGGAGGGGAGGGGAAGGGTACGAGGAGGTGAACGAGGATGGGGAAAGAGAAGAGGAGAGGGGAGAGGAGAAGGAGGAGGAAGAAGTGGTGGAGGAGCAGAAAGGGAAGAGAATTCGAGGAGAAGAGTAGGAGGGGGAGGGGGGGCAACGAGGAAAAGGGGAGAGGAAGAAGAAGAGAAGAAAGAAGAGGAGGGAGGGAGGGGGTGGAGGGAAGTAATTGGAGGTCAACAGCATGAATGATGAAGAGGAGGAGGAGGGGAAGGAAGAGAAAAGTAGGAGAGGAGAGGAGAGAGAAGAGAGGGGAAAAGAGGATACAAAGAGAGAGAGAGAGAGAGAGAACATGGGACAAAGAAAACGGGAGAGAGGGAAGAGGCTGAAGGCGAAAAAATGACAAATACAGTGTTTAAAGAGAAAAAAAAGAAGGAAAAATGGGGAAAAGGAAGTTGAAAAATAGTGAAAATAAGATAGAGAAAAATGAAAAGAAAGAGGAAAGAAATAGAGAGAGAGGGAGGAAGAAGATGTACGTAACCGCTTGGGGGTGGGAAAGAGAGAGCATAGTGAAGAGGAAAATGGTGGAAGGGGAAGGGAGAGAAGAGGAAACAACGACTGGAAAGAGTAAAGTATAAGAGAAGTTGATAAAAAAAACATCAATGCTACGTAGAAAAAATCTTTCCCCCTAGTATCAGTGAATGCAGATTTGTACATGAGATGACTCCACGTCCATAAAATGAATTGCTAAGAGTAAAAAGATTTAGATATGGAGGAAGATAATCGTCTTCGAGGGGTGAACGAACTTGGACCGGAACCGCTTGGAGAGGCATACTACTCTTAAAAGAGAAGAGAAGAGAATTTAGAGAGTATGGAGAGAAGGGAGCAAGGGAGAGGAGAGAGAGAGAGAGAGAAGGGGAGACGAAGAGAGAGAGAGAGAGAGAGTTGAAGAGGCGGTAACATAACTACACAATGCTACGTAGACAAATGCTTTCCCTTAGGTATCAGTGTGTGATTTGTCCTGAGAGTGACTCCAAGTCCATAACACATAATTGCTAATTGTTCTCATTCCTCTTGGCCTCCTCGATTTGATGAAAGAGAGACGCTTCTGAAAACGAGACTTCGGGTGGGTCCGCTGTTCACCTACAGGGGATATGACTCTTAAGAGAGAGAGAGAGAGAGAGAGAGAGAGAGAGAGATTGAGAGACGAGAGAGATGAGAGAAAGGAGAGAGGCGAGAGAGAGAGAGAGAGAGAGAGAGAGAGAGAGAGAGAGAGAGAGATGAGAGAGAGGAGAGAGAGTGTACGGAAGAGGAGAGAGAAGTGAGAGAGAGAGGACGAGAGAGAGAGAGAGTGGGATTTAGAGATGAGAGAGAGAGAGAGAGACACGTGTTTAAAGTGATGTGTGAACGTGTGAACGGGGTATTTGGTTGTCGAACACGTTGTTTAAACCCCAAATACCCCGTTCACACGCTCACATATCACTTTAAACACGTGTCTGTCGAACCGCGTTCGACGAACCGTTAGACCCGTGTAAACCCCGTCTAAGGAGCGGAGCTTCACGGAACGACTTCGGAGATATTCGCTTCGAGTTCGGGAGAAGAAGGGCAAAGAGAG
>NC_134789.1:69679614-69687114 GCF_046742065.1 Oratosquilla oratoria
GTGGCCCTTGGGTTTCGCGAAGCTCAATCAAGTCCCGGCCGCCCCCAAGAACGGGGGTCGTCACCTTTAGGGTGTGGGGAGGCGACCCTGCTCCCCAACAAAGCGATTACTAAGCTGATGGCTTCTTGGGCGGTGCTCGCTCGGTCTCCTGATGGCTTTTTGGGCGGTGCTGGGGCTTCTCTATTTGTGTCATGTTTCAGCAAGCGAGAAAAAGTTGAATAAAATAAAGTCAAAACAAAATACCCCCGCATGCATAGACTGAATGAAAAAAGAACCCTTTTCTCCTCTCCTCCCCCCCAAAAAAAAACAAACAAACAAAAAAACAGAGGGCTCCTTAAGAAAGAAGAGTGGGGAACTTACCCATTGGAAGTCATTTGCCAATAGTAAATAATAAATTGCCCCTTTTAGATTGCCTTATCCATAGAGAAGTTAATGATTTTGAATTTAGTGTTTATAGAAGGTTGACTAATGTGTTTTCGTATGTACATTATTACTCTGTACACCATGATGAAGTAAAAAAAAAAGTTTTTTCCTTATGTTTTTACGTCCCTCACGTATATGCAGCCCTGAATTCATTGATGAAGAATTTGAGTCTATTGTTAATCTAGGTTTGGGATTAAAGTACCTTAGAACATTTTTAGATATCGCTCTCACTTTAGCGAATAAAAAATCTTTCTGTAGGATTCAACCCTCTTACCCTTTTGACATTAAGAACCTTTTAGTATTACCTTTCAGTAACAATCTTTCTCAAGTTCCTCGTCTACTTAAAATATGGAATATTAAAGTAGCTTTTAATAACCCAAGTACATTTAAGAAATTAATAATCAATAATTGACCTGTCGATTCAAATGGCTGCATATACAAAATCCCCTGCAGAGATTGTGAATATTATTGCATTGGACAAACAGGCAAAGAACTATCAACCAGAATTATAGTGTTAAAACAGCACAAGAATCCAATGCTCAATTTGTTAACATGAAATATTTCAGTCATTGTATTAATTGGATTAATGCTTTCTCTACTTTTTCTTATAATTCGTTTGTCAATAGAAACATTGTAGAAAGTAGTATTATAAAACTTACTGAAGATTCTAATCTTACTATCAGTAGTGGCATTTATAAATTAGAAAAAATTATCATCAACAAAATATGTAATCAGGTTGTAAGTGACCAAAAGTGATTTAGAGATTTGTGTTGTTTTCTAAGATTTGTTTTTATTTGTGACTTTTTGTGCATTGCCAGTTCCTTTGCTAGTGTTTAGTCTCTTGTCTTATAAACCTTACTGTAGTACTAATTTCATCTGTATTCCACTGAAGATATGAATAACACAAGAGCGCTTGGGAATTATTGTTTTTTTTCCGATTTCCTTTGTGGTTAACAGCAAAATGTTTGGATAGCGTGTTTTAGCAATCATTTTGCATATACATATATACATATATATATATATATATATGTATATATATATGTATATATATATGTATATATATATATGTATATATATATATATGGTAACATCTTTTTGTGTATTCCCCTGAAGATGTGAATTACACGAAAGCGCTTGGGAATTACTGTTTTCTTCCGATTTCCTTAGTGGTTACCAGCAAAATTTGTGGATCACGTGTTGTTTATAGTGATCTTTCTGCATATATAAAAAATATATACATATATGTATATATATATATATATATATATATTTATTTATCTATTTGTATGTTATGAAGGTAAGACAGATGAGTGGAAAAGGTGGTAGAGAAACGCGGGTTAGAGCGAGAACACTATATTCCTGACGTTTCGACTACAAGTCTTCTTCAGAGTGACAGACAACGTGTGTGTACAGTATATATATTCTCCTTACGGCTCATCCGGCTGGACGTTTCAGAATGTCGCATGCTGGTTGACCCGATACTCCCTCCTCCATACCCAGTCTGGCGGCTGCAAATGACAGGTTAACGAATTATTCTCTGTAGTTGCTGACCTTTCCCAGTGTTATGCATGCGGACTCGACCAACTTTCTCATTCTTCTCTCTGGCCCAGTCCAGATAGGGCGTGCCTCTTCCCATTCTGGTAAATGCCCGTGCGTGTCCACATGCACTACCAGAGAATTTGAAGTCCTGTGATGTCGTAGATCGTTCTTATGTTCTCTTAGTCTCTTTGTCAACCCCCGCGACGTCTCACCGTAGTATGTTGCAGGACATCCACTGCATGGTATTCCGTACACTATGCTATTTTCGTTGGTGTGTTGTTCTTGTTTGTTAATCAAGACTTCCTTTATTTTGCGCCGGGATTTATATGCTATTTGGATGCTGCTTTAGATAATGTTTTGGTCATGGCTTTTGCTTCCTTTGCGAAAGGTACTACTAGATATTTTATTGAAGCTTTGTCACTTTTTGGTCTTGCGTAAATTTCTTCCGGTTACGTAAATTTCTTCAGCTTTCTTCCTCTTGTGTGTGTGTGTGTGTATGTGTGTATGTATATATATATATATATATGCAGGAAAAACACTGGAATCGTGTGTTCTTGAAAATACAAGGTTGACCACGAAGAAAAAATATTAAAGCAGAGTGCTTTCGTGTATTCACATCTTTAGTGCAAATAATACATGATATTTGCACAGAAGATGTGAATACACGATGTGTATTATTTGCACTGAAGATGTGAATACACGAAAGCGCTCTGCTTTAATAGTTTTTCTTCGTGGTCAACCTTGTATATATATGTATATGTATATATATATATATATATATATATATATATATATATATATATATATGATATGTATATATATATACACACATATATATGTATATATATGCATATATATACATATATATATATATATAATATATATATATATATATATGTGTGTGTGTGTGTGTGTGTGTGTGTGTGTGTGTGTGTCTGTGTGTGTGTACTCGCATATATACATACATATATATTGATATATATACATATATATATATATATATATATATATATATACAGTATACATTTACATACACACCCACGCACACACGCACACGCCCACACAAACACCCACACAAACACACCCACACGAATACACCCACACACACCACACACACACACACACACATACACACACACACACACACACACACACACACACACACACACACACACACACACACACACACACACACACACACACACACACACACACACACACACACACACACACACACACACACACACACACACACACACACACACACACACACACACACAACAACACACACACACACACACACACACACACACACACACACACACACACACACACACACACACACACACACACACACACACACATACACACACACACACACACACACACACACACACACACACACACACACACACACACACACACACACACACACACACACACACACACACACACACACACACACACACACACATACACACACACACACACACACACACACACACACACACACACACACACACACACACACACACACACACACACACACACACACATACGCGCACACGCACACACACACACACACACACACACACACACACACACACACACACACACACACACACACACACACACACACACACACACACACACACACACACACACACACACACACACACACACACACACACTGTTAGCTCCGCTGCCACTAACACTTTCACTCACGTTATTCATCTGGAGGCCCCATGCACTTCCTTCTCTTAAGTATGTTTCCACCATATCTTCTGTAATAAATTAGTAATGTTTCTGGATGGGGTAAGCACACTGGACTTAAATCATCTTGATTTTCTGCTTCACTAATTCTCTACATCGTTATTATATTAGGTACACCAGAGGACTCTCACCTGGGATCCTTGTACACACACCAAGCCAAGTCTGCTTCGACGTCACTATTTAATTCATCCAATAACTTTGAACGTTACAAATAAGTGCCACCCTTTAAGGGCGTGACTTTACCTCCGTGCACCAATAATTTCTCTCCTCCTCCACCCTTTTCTCCAATCAGAAAGACTGTTATACTGTTTCAAGCAATAATGTTTACGCAAGCACTTCTGTTACAAGCGGAATGTGGCTTAAAGTTTACATTTCGTCAAATCATCACCTCTATCGATATCCTAGCTTATAATTATAAACATCGGACGGCAACCGAGAATATGTAACTCTGCAACTTCCTCTCGGCCGTTGTTTCAAAATGTCCAGATAATAAAATTGAATACATTTCTACCTACCCCTCTATCTACCTAAATGTCTACCTCAATCTACCGGCCTCTTACAGGGCTCGGCAGCTACCCTTAGTCGTCCCGACTAATTATTTCTACTACCTTCCATAATGCATAAATGTGAATAATGATTCAACCAGAAAAATTTTGAATATCATACTTGTCAGAGTAACATTGCATAAACCAAAATAATTTGCAACACAGATAAAATTTCAAATTCAAACAAATTTGTAAAGCTCACTACTTTTACTAAGAACATTTGATCTCAATGAAGAATTGTTTCATCATCTTTTCAGAGATGTTGAGATAGCTAATTGTTATGAAAGTTATAGTACTGTAAAGTGTCTCTTCTTGAATTTCAATTTTTGTTAACACAATTCATTTTTTTAAGACACACTCTTAATGCTTCACATTTTTTCAATACTTATATGAATTGTCCTTAAGTATTGGCAAGAATCCAAGTCTGAGCACAGCAGATAGGTTTTCACATCCCAGCTTGACACCAAGTTCCAGTAGTTTAGGTTTCCCATCCCAAGTACATACATTTGGTCAGGTTAGGTTAGGTTAGGTTATATATATATATATATATATATATATATATATATATAAACATTATTAAAAAAATGTGATCACCCACGAAAGAACGCGAAAATTATTACTCATAATACTCGTATATCACAGGAACGGGTAGACATCTTCTTAATTCTGAAAACCAACACCCGAAACCCATGGAATTCGTCAATCCCACGTGGTGTACACATTCACTTGCCCAGAGGAGGACTGTACGCCCCTACATACCTACGTAAGAAGGACAGCTACCACCCTGTTTAGAGGAATCACTCTCAACCTTCAAGAAGGAGGAACTACGAGTAAACACCACATTTGGACCCACCACAGGCGTAGTCTCGACAGAAAATCCAAAATAACTAATGCAGAAATTCTTGCAGAGGAGTAGGACCTTCAGCGTCTGATCATCCTGGAGGCTGTAATTATAAAATACTTACAACCTTTTATCAACATATGAAATAATCATTTCTTTCTCCTTCCCAGCATAAAACCTAAACGTAGGTGACATTTGACCACAAGATTAGAGCCTCAAGTTCAGAAAGCACCCACACACAGGCACCCCACGGATGCTCAGAACACACACAAGCACCCCACGGAGGCCCAAGACTCCTGCCTAAGACGATCACATACATACATACATACATACATACATACATACATACATACATACATACATACATACATACATATATAAATATACATATATATATATATATATATACATACATATATATATGTATACATATATATATATATATACTGTATATATACACATATATATGTATATATACATATATATATGTATATATATAATATATATATGTATATATAGATACAAATGTATATATATATATATATATATATATATACATATATATATATTTCTAAACAGAAATGTAGTAGCACATTTGTAAATGTGGTACTTTCCTGAAGAGGGCTATAGCTGATAGCCAAAATATAGGAGACTCTTTATTCGAAGTTTATTTTCTCCGACTGTTGGTTTTTCTGTGTCATATATATATATATATATATATATATATATATATATATATATATATATATATATATATATATATATATATATATACATGTACATATACACATGTACACATACATACATACACATGTACATATATATATGTATATATAAATATATATACATATACATATATACATATATATGTATATATGTAAGGGTATATATACGGTTGACCTGATCCCATATATATACCCTTACATGGATAACTTTCCTCACTATTCTCCTAACCTCCAGTGAATTAACAACCCGCAGTCTCCTACTAGAAGATAATTAATCAAGTCGGCATACAACAGCACATTAAGTGAGCTATGCTACTCATAAAAGAGAAATAAATAATTTCATCCAGTCCCTTTCTACAAGTGATAAGATCTTTCAAAAGATCAAGAATTCCTACCTGAAAATCATCAAAACATCCAGTGCAGTTGATTTTAACCAGAATTGTTTGAGAGAAAACCTGTGCCCAAGAAATATATATATATATATATATTTTTATATAACTATGATATATAGATATATATATATATATATATATATATATATGTATATATATACACATATATATACATATATATATATGTATACATATATATATATATATATGTATATATATATATATATATATATATATATATATATATATATGTGTGTGTGTGTGTGTGTGTGTGTGTCTGTGTGTGCGTGTGTGTGTGTGTATGCGTGTATTTATACACACACATACAGACACTCACACACACACCTACACACACACACACACACACACACACATACACACACACACACACACACACACACACACACACACACACACACACACACACACACACACACACACACACACACACACACACACACACACACACACACACACACACACACACACACACACACACACACACTACTTTTACTCTTTTCTAGACTATTGAAACCTAGGGACTGAGATAATATTAGAATGACTGTATATACATTTATTTTATCCATAAGGTGATTTATTGCCCTTCTTCATTCGTTTCTTGAATTTGGACACTCGTTCTCATTACTCCCAGAAGAAAAATGGCGGTTCTAAAACATATTTAATAGCGTCAACTTCGAGACAAGAAAAAGTTAGTGGATTCCTAAGATGGATTACTGCGCTAACATGCTGAGATCTCTGATGATGTTCGTAGGATTCCAGTTATAAAAGTGGTTTTGATAGTTACCTGCGAATTGGGAAGACCTTGCCGACTTGCTATAAACTACAGCACCAAGTAGAGCTCAGAGAGAGAGAAAGAGAGAGAGAGAGAAAGAGAGAGTCCGTGCCCAACTGCACGCCCCTACCTGACTTTAAAATGTCGACGTTTTACTTCTGAATTTTGCGTCTCTCCGCCAACTTACTCTTATTTCTCGAAAAGCTTCACTACTTTAGAATATATCAATATTTTACCACTGAATTTTGTTTTTATCCAGTAGCTCATTCTCGAACATGCGTGCCTCGACACACATCTGAATCCCAGACTCGAATACTTCAAAATATGTCGACATTTAACCCCTTGACTTAGCGTCGCCTCGCGCATGCGCGTAATAGACAGACGTTCATCTATCGTCAAAGCCAGGATCCTCTCATAATTGATTGGGCCTCAGCTGGGGACCTGGGGAAAGGAGAGGGGGTAGCACACT
>NC_134789.1:69692114-69697114 GCF_046742065.1 Oratosquilla oratoria
TGTATAATAGATCCTGGTCATTCATTTGGCACCTATTTTGTTGCTCTGTCTTGGATAGATGAAAAATTATACCACAAAATATGCTTAGAAATGACTCAAATTGGCCCAATTGGTAAGATAGCAAAAATTTTCAGCCTCCATGCGGAAATGCTTTCATACATCCTATATAAAAATGAATATCATTTTTTCAGGTAAAAAAACAAAAACAAAAAAAAAACAGGAAAAAGTACAGTAATCTATAAAAGATATGAAAAAGTTCTTTTATGAATAGGCCTAATGTGTCACATATGTGTAATTCATTAAAATACCAGCAAACTAAGGTCCAGGCTTTCAGAGGGTTAGAGTAAAACACAAGCACGTATAGAATTTATCTGTTGTTAATAGGTACATGCTTACAAACAAACTGAACATATATACACAGATATAAACAAACGTATATATAAGCCCCAGTCGAAAAGAAATCTTTATAAGTTAACCATCCTGTGGTTTTCACATCAACCCATACCCAGTTTACGTCTACTCCTATCTCATCTACTAATCTCCATCTACCGTGCCCCCCGACCTGAGCTTCCTAAATTAGCTGGGAGTACCGCCTGCATCCCTCAACTTATCAATCTGAGCCACAGCAGCATCCATCGCATTCAACTCATCCAGCAGAGCTATCTTTCCACCACTCAAGGCTCAAAGACTGCCGCGTTTATTATAATTACATAAAATCATGTTTTCTTTCAAGCGTAGCTGCATCATATTGGCCCCCAAACCTTCATCGAGGACTTCTGAGGAGTGGTGGGCTGGTGGGATGAGCACTCGGATCGCATTTCGGGGCTCCTGAGATTGGGTCCTCCTCAGTAGTACATTGGTAGATGCGTACGTGTGCTTCTATACAGACGTGCAGTAACATGCACGCGCTCATACACGTATGCGTAAGACCAAACACACAGAAGGGATCAAGATGGTCATGGATTCTAAATGGGTTTTCTCTTTAATCAAAGACAGACAGGCAGATAGACAGACAGACAGAAAGACAGACACACACACACACACACACACACACACACACACACACACACACACACACACACACACACACACACACACACACACACACACACACACACACACACACACACACACACACACATGCACGCACGCACGCACGCACACACACACACACACACACACACACACACACACACACACACACACACACATACACACACACACACACACACACACACACACACACACACACACACACACACACACACACACACACACACACACACACACACACACACACACACACACACACACACACACACACACACACACACACACACACTGACAATTGACGGCCAACCCCTACAAATGGTCCAGTGAACTAAGCTGCTGGGGATAACCATCGACAATAAGTTGACCTGGAAGGAGAACATCGCCAACACCGTCAGGGCAGCCTCTTACAAGCTGTATATGCTACGTCGACTGAGTTCATTAGGGGTTCAGGCTGAAAATCTCAAGACCATCTACACTTCCTTTATTTTACCCAAGTTGATGTACGCATCACCCTCCTGGGCCTCCTCACCTACAGTCACGCAGTAGCGACAGCTGAAGAAAGTACAGAAAAAAGCTTGTCGCACAATTCTTGGCAAAGAATACACCACCTATCAGCACGCTCTCACCACACTAGGACTACCCACCCTTGCTGACCGCTATCTTCAGAGTCTGGGGTAGTTTGCGGTCACCCTAGTTAAACTTCCTCGGCACCGAAACCTGCTACATCCACAGGTACTACGACCACGGCTGCAGGTGCGGCACCATAATACCATCAAGCCGATCAGAGCACGCACCGACCGGTATAAGAAGAGCCCCATACCAACATTTGTGGACTTAATCAACAACAAGAATTAGAATTTTTATACTACACACCTATTCCTCACCTTACTGGTTTTTTTTTTGAATGCTTGTAACAACATCTTTTCACTGTCATAGTTTTATATTGTGATAATCTTGTGTGACGTATATTTTCAGCAGTAATGCCGCTATACCCAATAAACCGATTATTATTATTATTATTATTACTATTGTTATTATTATTGTTATTATTATTACTAGTATTATTATTATCATTATTATTATTATTATTATTGTTATTATTATTATTATTATTATTATTATTATTATTATTATTATTATTATTATTATTATTATTATCATTATCATCATTATTATTATTATTATCATTATTATTATCATTATTATTATTATTATTATTATTATTATTATTATTATTATTATTATTATTATTATTATTATTATTATTATTATTATTATTATTATTATTGTTATTATTGTTATTATTGTTATTATTGTTATTGTTATTATTATTGTTATCATTATCATTTATTATTATCATTATCATTATCATTATCATTATCATTATTATTATTATTATTATTATCATTATTATTATTATTGTCATTATTATTATTGTTATTATTATTCTTACGATTATTATTAATACTGTTATCATTATCATTATTATCTTAGAGCCTAGTATCAAATAAGTATTGTTCATTCACATATATGACAAATACTCAAAATAGTCACTGTATATGGCCCTTTGTTTCGCAGAGTGATCTACCTCTATCCTCTAACATTCGGTTTTAGAAGTCTTGTCAATAAAGTTCGACGAGTCTTCTGGAGTTTCGTGTGCAAGGGTTCGCTGTACGGTAGCTCTGTAGTGTCACCAATGTTGGCTCCACTACTACTCGCCCTTGTTGGAAGTGGCCAACCTGAAACGAGTGGTAGGGACAAAGTATGGGAGGTTTTTCACAAATGGTGTCAGAACACACCACTGAGTTTGCCGTGGTATGATTCCCTTGGGCACAATTGGAATGAGCAGTTCCGTACTCTGTGCCGACGGCTGGTGGTGTTCTCGTCGGAATGTACCTGTAAGAACAAAAGTTCACCACGGTGTACCCTTACGCACCCTTAGGATGAACACTTCCGTGCTCAGTGCTAACGACTGGTACTATTCCTTAAAAAACAGCTATCTTCCAGAAGAATAGCTAGGATATTTAAAGTCAATCCCATGACTGATCTCTGTTTATTGAACATGTCGATTATACTATGTACAACAATGGTGGCGAAATTCTTGATTCTTTGTTATTACATACATACATATACCAAGGCTTTTCCCCCCTTACCAGGGGGGTAGCCAAAAAGGAAAAGGCATAAAATCACTCCCACCCATTCCATCCCTGAAAACACTCCACAACCCTCCAGCCCCCCTCCTATCTTAGCACCTCCCAGATGACGGGCCATCCCTGCACCCTGTCCACTGCCCTGGGTCAGAAGCAGTGTCGCAAGACACAGCACATCCACAGCAAGGCTGCTTCATTAAATCGGCGACCCCCCTCTCCGTCCCCCCATATAAAGGAGAGGACGGGGAGAAATCCCTTCGGGCTGCGTAAAAAATTTTTGCTCACACACACTACCTCACCCCCATTCCCCCGTCCACTCCACCTCATGCATCACAACATTTTCCATATACAACCATTCTCCATTCACCCCTGTCTTCTGTCCTCTCCCGTCCTTCCTCAACCGACATTCCCCTCTTCCCCAAAGCCCCCTTCACCCCATCCATCTATCTCATCCTAGGACGTCCCCTCATGTTCACTCCCTCCACATCTGCCTTCCATACCTCCTTTACTAGTCTTTCTTCACTCATTTCTTTCCATGAGTCCAAACCATCCTAATACTCTTTCATCCACCCTATCTCCCAGCTCCCTTTCCACCCCTGTTCTCCTCCTCACTTCCTCATTTCTCACTCTATCTAGCCTAGTAACCCCCATCATACTTCTCAGACACTTCATCTCAAACACATTCAAGGTCCTTCTCTCTTCCTCTCTCATGTTCCATGTTTCTGCTCCATACAGTGCTGTTGGCACAATCACTCCTTCATACAGTCTCCTCTTAGCATCCATTCCCAGATTCCTATAACTCATTAAATTTTTTTAAACCACCAAGGCATTTACTCGCTTCTCTTTATTTTTAGTATACAATAATTTAAAATCTTTTTAAAATACATATATATCCTTGTTACAGGATACAGAAGAATGTTTACAAAATAAATAAAGTTGCTGGAGAAGATATATATGATCATATCAATGTGAATTAATCAAACGCATGTCGTGCAAAGGGGTGACCATAGTTTTGTCCTGTACTTGGCGGTCACGAGTCTTAAAAGGGACACTCCACATGTTGGCTACAGAACACTACAGTTCCAACACGTGCCGGCGTCTGCACCACATGAATCAGAAGGATTGCAGCATCCAACGCCCTGACCGTCTAGTGCTCACTCTTGATCTCTCTGACTCGTTCTCGCCCTCTATCTCGTTCTCGTTCTCGGTATCGCCCTTACTCTTGTTCGCCCTCGCTCTCTCGCTCCCTTTCTCTCTCGCGTTTGCTCTCGCTCATTCTCGGTATAAGTCTCGCTTTTCTTCTCTTTCTCCTTCTCCTTCTTCATCTTCTCCTTCTTCTTCTTCTTCTTCTCCTTCTCCGTCCCCTTCTCTTACCCTTTTTTCCTTCTCACCCTCACCCTCACTCTCCTCCCTCTCCCCCAACTTCCCACCCGCGGCCTGGGACCTTTCCTTGATATGTATGGATACTTCTTTGAGGAACTGTACACTAAGAAAAATATATAAATTGGCAGTCTAGATGTCAATATTTTTATCGTAAAAAATATTGGAAAATTTATTGCAATGTTTGTGAACTTTTTTTTTTATTCCTAATATTCCACTGTAATAGCTTATAAAGTTAAGGCCTAAAGTATAATAAAATAAACTTTTCTTTTTAATAGACGAGAATGGAGCTAGTGTTCATTTCTAAATTGGGACAGTAGGTGGCATTACATACATACTAGTCACAATAAGGAAATAGTAAATTAACAACAAAGTGACTGAATCCGTTTTACCGTCCAAAATTATCGGTTTCTATTT
>NC_134789.1:69704614-69712114 GCF_046742065.1 Oratosquilla oratoria
AGATTAGATTAAGTTAGTTTAGTTTAGATTAGATTAGATTAGATTAGATTAGATTAGATTAGGTTAGGTTAGATTAGACTAGATTAGATTAAGTTAGTTTAGTTTAGATTAGATTAGATTAGATTAGATTAGATTAGACTAGATTAGATTAGATTAGATTATATTAGATTAGAGTAGATCAGATTAGATTAGATTAGAATAGATTCTATTAGATCAGATTAAATCAGATTAGATTACATTAGATTAGACTAGTTTAGATTAGGTTGGATTGAGGATGGTCAGGTTGGGTTGGGTTGGGTTAGGTTAGATTGGGCTGGGTTAAGTTAGTTTATGTTATATTAGATTAGGTTAGGTACGTTTTGACTAGACTAGGAAAGGTCAAGTTAAGTTTAATTAAGCTAAGGATACGAGCAGCCGCTCATCGGGGATACTACATCACTAGCTTAGGGGACAGTTGTTCACCAGAAAAGTGAGAAGTAGGACACTTGCACACCAATCATTTTTTTTTCCAAAAATTAACAAATACATAACCTTACACATGGCATCAATAATATGATTCTCTGACTTATATTAACTGTTTTATTTAACTAAATTGAAATAACAAATACATAATTTTGGTTTTAGATGTGTTAATTAGTAATTCTTGCTTGCACTGTGGCATATACTTGTGTAAAATTGTGTTTGTTATTTGAATTTAGTTCAATAAAACAGTTCATATTGAGTCAGAGAAATGGATTATTGATGGATTCCTAAGCGTTATCAGGAGTGGACTCTTAGCATTAAATTGATGTGTTAATGGGTAACTCAGGCTTTCACTGAAACATGCACTTATGATAGTTCACTGTGTTTGATGTTTTTGGCATAAAATCAATATGTTAATGAATAATTCATGCTTGCACTGCAGTATGTATTTGTGCAAATGGGTGCATAGACATTATTTGATTTAATCTAATTAGAATTCTATAAATATTTTAAATGAATATATAACTTACACACACACACACACACACACACACACACACACACACACACACACACACACACACACACACACACACACACACACACACACACATACACACACACACACACACACACACACACACACACACACACACACACACACACACACACACACACACACACACACACACACACACACACACACACACACACACACACACACACACACACACACACACACACACACACACACACACACACACACACACACACACACACACACACACACACACACACACACACACACACACACACACACACACACACACACACACACACACACACACACACACACACACACACACACACATATATATATATATATATATATATACATATGTATATGCATACATGCATACCTACATACATATATACATACATATATATATATATATATATATATATACATATATATATATATATATATATATATATATATATATATATATATATATATATCAGCGAAAAAAAATACACGGGAGCGACGAGCGATTTCGCTCGGGAAAGTTCCAATGTCGCTCTCGCAAATCCAATAGCGGGAGCGATCCCCCACAAAAAATCGCTCCCGCGGCAAGATTCAACGTTTTTCATGCATTATCCATCATTTGGCAATCCCAGAATCCCATCACCATTGATGAAAGGATCAGAGCAAACACAACTTACCCGTGATCAATCATTGCATTATCAATCGATATCATAAACGCAACGCATCAATCAACTTTAATTTGTTTATGTACGTACATACGTGTATGCGGTATAGCTGCTAGAGTTCAATGGCTTACCTAGCCTAGCTTCCTATCAGCTGCATGCGCGCGTATACTAGTACATGTTGACTAGATTCTACACGACTATCGTGCTACATAATGTCGCTAGGTTTGAATTGCATGGTACCTGTATGCAGGGAAGTTCATTGGTTGCATGGAGCTAGCTGCCCAATCAACGCGCTGACTACATGTACAATGCACCATACCCAATACCACATCACCGCATGCATACGTACATTGTACTTATGCAAACTCGCTCCGACATGAGTAATGAGTTAGCCTTCCAATAGTTTGAAGGAAATCGAACCTGCAAAAACATGGCTCTGGAAGTATCAAAAATGGCTCTGGTAATTAAAAAAATGGCTCTGGTGAAAAAAATAAAAATAAAATAAAAATAAAAATGGCTCTGAAAAAAGAAGTATTTCCCCCCCTGATATATACATACAGGTTCCTCCCGCTATACAATTGGGTTACGTTCCTGAAAACCAGATCGAATAACGAACGATCGGAAAGCAAACTTAAATTTTAATATGATCTAATCTAATGGGGGGTAGCCTTGGCCTAGCCTACATTGAGAGATATATAACACTTTTCCATGCCATCCAAAGAGGTAGTGTTATAGAAGCGTTATTTTTTATACAGTGGTTTCCCCGGTAGGCCTATATCCACTGGAAAGAGCAGAAAAAGAGGTTCTGTAGAATGCTACTAGCCACTAGCTACCCGATCTCGCACCGCAAATACCTTTCATGGCCAGTTTTACTAAAATCCCGAGGAAGGCTTTTCCCCGTCATCAGAAGTGGTAAGGCTTGATGAATGCTGGGCAGCAGAGGTGGACGGAAGAGCGCCAGGCGTAGACTGGAGAGGTGGCAGAGGGGAGTCCGGATCACCTAATGCAGGGCGGGGACTGGGTTGGAGGGAGCTGCAGGTTTGAAGAAGCTGGAAATGGTGGTTTGCCTTGTTTGTTTTTTCTCGAATATCTCTGTAGACCTTGGAGGCTTGCTCCACGTTATAGGCAACTGTTCCACTTCATGCTGGGTTTGGGTCCTTTTCCTTTATTTTTTCGATTATTGCATTTAGGCCAGAAAACACTTTATGAAGTGCTTTGGTGTTAAGGCCTCGCTGTGGCGCATCATCATCATCATCATCATCATCATCATCATCATCATCATCATCATCATCATCATCATCATCATCATCATCATCATCATCATCATCATTGTTCTTGTCCAGCTCCATCAGATCTCCATTGCTAAGTGGCTTATCATGGGACTGTAGCAATTCATTCACATCATCTTCATCCACCTCCTTGAAGACAGCCATATGTGAGAGCCTGACGATGTTCTTACGAATGGGTGCCTCATCACTAAATCCAATGAAGTCGTCAGCTGGTTTGACAGACTCGGGCCACAGTTTCTTCCAGCAGCCATTTATTGTTTTTTCTGTCACCTCCTACCTGGCTGCATTGATATTGTCAATGGCCTTCTTGCTATTATAATTGCCCCAGAACTGCTTAAATGTGGGCTTGTCTGGGCTGTCAGTCATGTTAATCAGCTGATTCGTTGTACAAGGCTGGTAATACGCCTTGAATGTGGCGATCGCACCCTGGCCCATGGGTTGGATGAGTGATGTCGTGTTTTGGGGTAGAAACATCACCTTTACGTTGTTTGCCCAATCTTCCATGGTTGTTGGGTGGCTTGGAACATTGTCAACCAGGAGGAGGAAACGGTTGGCAATTTTTTTTTTTTTTTTTTTACAGCATAGTCACGAATTACAGGAGGCAAATACTTTGCAACATAATGCTGGTTCACAGAAGACGTCATCCAGGCCTTCTTGTTGGATCTATATATCACTGGGGGATATTCTTTCACATAACCCTTAAGTGTCCTTAGGTTTTCACAGCGGTAGATAAGTAAAGGCTTCAGCCTGAGGTCCCCTAATGCATTACCACCCAGCACCAGGGCTAATCTGTCTTTGGATGCTTTAAATCCTGGCGTTGTTTTCTCCCCCTTGGTAATAAAGATTCTGGATGACATTTTCTTCCAATACAATTCTATCTCATCCTGGTTTATCACCTGTTTGGCACTGTAGCTACACTCCTCAATGTGTTTTTTCAGTGTTGGTTTGAACGCCGCAGCGGCAGGCTCGTCAAAGCTTGCTGCCTCACCAGTCACCTTGATGTTGTGTAGGGCTGCTCGGGTTTTAAAATGGTCGAACCAATCCTTGCTGACACTGAACGTTAACCCATCCTAAACTTTATATCCCTTCTTACGCAAATCATTATAAATCGAGAGATCTTTCGTTGTCGAGACAGATCATCAATCCACAGCCTTAAGAGTCTCTCCATTGTTGGTTTCATCTGCCTCGTCATCGTCTTTGTTTTTAATCACTTCAGTGCGAGTTAAATTCTCGTACGCAGTATCGGCTGCCATATGTATGTTGCATCACACTACTTGCATTATAGAATATAAAGTCACTGCTATATTAATCGTTCTCTTTTACTAAGAGTAATAATAGACACAGGAAACGTGATCAAACCAGTTCACAGAATTCGGGGGTAACTCATGCACAACTATAAAAATGTATATATAATCAAGACGGCGACGCCGGCATCCTTGTATACCTATGATGAGGTTGGTTACCTCATCAGGGTATGCTGGTCCGATCCGCACTCCGCGAAGTCACCAAATGATGAGGTTAGTTACCTCACCATGGCGACTGGCCCGGTCCGCACGAAAGGGTCACCAATTTATGAGGTTGGTTAACTTATCATGGTAGAAGATGGGCATCGTACCAGTAGTAGGAAGGAGTAACTCAAACTTCGATAATGTTTGATACTTGCGTTCGTTTAGCCCGTCCGCCATGACATAAATAATACACGGTGAAAACGTTAATGTTCTGTACAGATTATGCAAATAATGTTATATACAAATAGATTCCACTATACGATGGCAATCCTTGAATGTGGTAAAATATTTACAATATACTGTATTGATTATAATGGATGTATACAATGATTTGATGAAGATTAACAATATTATATACAGTAGAAGCTATGTACACTTTGGGGACACTGCAGCAGTTGTGGCGTGTTGCCACACCTACTCGTGTCTCATGACCCCTACGTAGGTATCATCATAGTGAAGTGTAGAAGCTGTTTCACCAGCTTCCTTTACACTATCTCCTTGTTTAATTATTGCGGAGACAGTTGATTGGTGCAGCTGCATGATTCTGGCGACGAAGTTAGCCCCTTCACTTCCCTCATGGCGCTTAAAAATTTCAAGATTTTTTTTCCAACAATAAACTCTTCCTCGGTCTTTTGGGATTTATCTCACCAGTAGTAGTTGTTGCAGGCCGCTTGGGAGCCACCACGTTATGTATTATTCTCGTAAAAGCAAAAGTGGATGTAGAATAGTGGCATAAACCACAGACACTGATACACGGGCCAAGGGAGTAAAAACAACTGAGTAAAGAGCGGGAACGAGTTTCGATGTGTGGCCGATGGAGCGTGGGTGGCGCTGCGATCGCGGTGCGTTTGTTTGGTGATTGTATAATCGAGCGCCTACACACACACACACACACACACACACACACACACACACACACACACACACACACACACACACACACACACACACACACACATACACACACACACACACACACACACACACACACACACACACACACACACGCACACACACACACGCACACACACACACACACACACACACACACACACACACACACACACACACACACACACACACACACACACACACACACACACACACACACACACACATATATATACTATGATAAAGTAGTAGCCTCTGTTTGTTTGTTTGTTTGATAACGAACTCCTCCTAGGGTTTTGCAGATAGACCCCCCTACCCATATATATTCTGATACCCTATCCCTCCAGGTACTTGGATAACTATATTTCATTTCCCCCCAAAAATTATTTTGGTTACGGTTAAGGGTTAGAAATAGGTGGGTTATTGTTAAGGGAGTGATTATTAACGAACTACTCCTAGGTTTTTGCAGATAGACCCTTATAACCATATATATTCTAAAACCTTATAACCCAAAGTACTTGGAAAACTATCTTTCATTTGTCTGTCTGTTTGTTTGTTTATTTGTTTGTTCAGGAACTCTTCCTAGGGTTTTGCATATAGACCCCCATAACCATATATATTCTGATACCCTATCACTTCAGGTACTTGGATAACTATATTTTATTTAAAAAAATACATTTTTTGGTTAGGGTTAAGGGTTAAAGTTAGGTGGGGTATGGTTAAGTAAGAGATTATTCACGAACTCCTAGGTTTTTGCAGATAGACCCCTATAACCATATATATTCTGAAACCTTAACCCAAGGTACTTGGATTACTATCTTTCATTTGTCTGTCAATTTGTTTGTTTGTTTGTTTGTATGTATGTTCACGAACTCCTCCTAAGGTTTTGCAGATAGACCCCCCATAACTATATGTATTTTGATACCCTATCACTCAAGGTACTTGGATAACTATATTTCATTTAAAATATATATATTTTGGTTAGGGTTAAGGGTTAAAGTTAGGTGGGGTATGGTTAGGTTAGGGGTAATTCACGAACTCGCAGCAACGCGCGGGTAATTTGGCTATTATATATATATGTATATATATATATATATATATATATATATATATATATATATATATATATATATATATACACAAATATATATATATATACATCAACATATATATATATATACATATATACAACATCAACATATATATATATATATATATATACATGTATATGTACTGTATATGTATATCAACATCGGAAGAACTGTGGAGGCATAAGCAGAAATTGAAACGTGGTACGCCCGAGGACTCGAACCAACGGCTAGCACGTGACAAATGCTTGTAGTGACTTAGACCACTTCACCATCAAGAGAGATATAAGTTGAGCACAACTTTTTCTTACATATTTGTATGCTCAAGTTACATACACATACACGAAAGTTTGCGTTCAACCCATCTCCACTATGATAGTACAATTGGTAAGTATACGAACGCGGGAAAGTATTTGTACAACACTGAATGGGTCCCAGTGACTAGAGATACATTTTTATCAACCACAGTGCACTTTAATTCTAAGCCATCAATATCGGAAGAACCGTGGAGGCACATGCAGAAATTGAAACGTGGTACACCTCAATACTGTAGAACACTGAGCTGTACATGAAATATTGGTTGTTTCATCCACTTCAATGGCAATGAATGAGGCTTCTGCAATTTTCCTTTAATATTATTTTCTATAATCGTGCCCACTGGTTATTTTGTATCATATTAGAAAGACCAGAAAAAATTGATGAATTCTGTAAATGTTGTGCCAAATTTTGATCAAATTTTGCAGTATAATTCAGTAACTCAACATAGTTTCCACGAGTTAATGATGATTTCTGTTCATTATCCCCGCGAAAAGCAAGTTCTTGTTTAATAATAAAAAAAAGACAAAAAAACAAGTAGCACAAATCAGTTTTTAATATATCTCTGTTCTCTTCAACCTTTTTATTGTGTATTTCAATGCTGACAGACTTCTGTTCATCTAAGAGAAAGTCGACTAATGTAGATTCAAATGTTTTCAATTATATTTGGCGATCATAATGTGCTGCTGATCGTTCGTGTTTACTTAAAGTATTGGGCAAATTATCTAAATCACA
>NC_134789.1:69714614-69724614 GCF_046742065.1 Oratosquilla oratoria
GCCTTCTCGTCCCCTCCCTCCCTCCCTATTGCAAGAAATGCCTGTAGATTGAGTGTCACTGATTC
Source organism: Oratosquilla oratoria (assembly GCF_046742065.1). Classification (NCBI taxonomy): domain Eukaryota; kingdom Metazoa; phylum Arthropoda; class Malacostraca; order Stomatopoda; family Squillidae; genus Oratosquilla; species Oratosquilla oratoria. The sequence continues at coordinate 69,714,680 of NC_134789.1, forward strand.
ATTCTATGCTAGTGTGCATACGCGAACACGCATGCATTAGCCACTCGACGTCAGATCCTGAGAGTAGCAACGGGTCACCTATTGTTTGATCTGACCCGCGGTCAGTTTGGCTTGACCTCAGAAATCAACCGTAAAGCCACCTGCGCTGCCGACCGGGGAGTCGACCATACAACGTCCCCATACGATAGCGGAATTTCATCACTTTCTATATGTCTAAAGAGTTAAAGTAAATACTGAGTGTCCATACTCGGTTCCATGATGTATATAGATGTAAATAAAAAGACAGAAGATGTTAGAATAATAAGCTATAAAATATTGTTGGCATCGCCACCATTTAAATTCTACGTTGTAAAAATATTGTTGGCAACCTCCACCATTTGAATTCTACGTTGTAAAATATATTGTTGGCAACCGTCACCATTTGAATTCTACGTTGTAAAAAATATTGTTGGCACCTCCGTTGATGGAAAGTGGCAGTCACGGAAGCGATACAATAAAGATCAGAAGCCACGAATATTTTATATCTAACGCTTCCAACTAAAGTAGAAAACGCAAGTCTACATCCCCCCTCTCCTCCCCTCCTCCTCTCTCCTCCTCTCCTCTCTTCCTTTGTATCCCCTACCTCACTCTTTCCTCCGATCTCACTCTCTTTCCTCCTCTCTATTCTCTGTCCCCTTATTTCTATTTTTCCTCTTTACCCCCTTTCCCTTCTCTTTCCCCTTTCCCTCCCCTCTCCTCTTTTTTCCTTCTCTCCTTCTGTTCCTCCTCTCCCCCTTCTTTCCCCTTCTCCCCTTTCTCTTCTCTCTTTTTTTGTTGTTGTGTCATATCATGTCTGCCATTGTCTCTTCTTCCTTTCACTTTTCTCCCCCTTATCGTCTCCTCCTCTCTCCTCCTTCTCTCCCTCTCTCCTCCTCTCCTCCTCTCGCCCCTTCTTTCCACCACTTTCTCCTTCTCTTCCCTCTCTTCACCCCTTCTCTCCAGCCCCTCTTTTTTCCTTTCTTCCCCTCTTTCCTCCTCTTCCCTTGTTTCTTTCCTCCTCTCTCCCTCTTTTCTCTACTCCTCTCTCCTATTCTCTCTTCCTCTCTACTATTGTTCCCCGTTCTAACCCCCGTTGTTACTCCGTCTACTGTTCCTGTCTATAGTTTTGTGTTTCGTCTCTCAATTTCTATTTCCTTTTTATCGCTGTCTTTACGTACGAAAGAGATGGGTGTGGAGTAGGAATGGGGATGGTTCAAGGAGGGAGTCTTAAAGTGTGCAAGGATGGTGTGTGGAACAAGAAGGACAGGGGGAAATAGAAGAAAGGGTAGTGAATGGTGGGATGAGGAAACAAAGAAGGTTGTAGAAGAGAAGAAGCGAGCATTCACAGATTGGTTACAAAAGAGGACGGGGGAGTCATATGAGACGTACAAAGAAAAGAAAAGAGAAGTAAACCAAAAGGTAAAGGAGGCAAAGAGGAGAGCAGATGTGAAATGGGGTAGGAGTATGACAGAAAATTTTGAAAGTAATAAAAAGATGTTTTGGAAAGAAATAAAGAGAGGAAGAGGAGGCGAATCAAGTAGGGAAGAAAAGGTAAAAGGTACAGATGGAGAGATGATAATGGAAGAGATGGCAGTAAGGGGAAGATGGGCAGAATATTTTAGGGAGTTACTAAATATGAAGGAGGATAGGGAAGGAAAGATAGCTGCAGTGGGAAATGCGAAGAAAATGAGAGTGATGAGTGAGGAGAATGGAGGAGAAATAAGGAAGGATGAGGTGAAGGCAGTTGTAAAGATGATGAAAGCAGGTAAGGCACCTGGTCTGAATGGATGCCATGCAGAATGTCTGAAAAAGGGAGGTTCAGTGATGGTGGACTGGTTGGTGAGGTTATTTAATGTTTGTTGGAGAGAGGGTAGAGTACCGGAGGACTGGAGAAGTGCCTGTATAGTTCCTCTTTACAAGGGAAAAGGGGACAAGTGTGAATGTAGTAGTTTCAGAGGGATTAGCCTGTTAAGTGTAGTAGGGAAGGCTTATGGGAGGATTTTAATTGAGAGGATTAGGAGAGGAACAGAAGGAGTAATTGGTGAGGAACAGTGTGGATTTAGGACGGGTAGAGGTTGTGTAGATCAGATCTTTGTGGTAAGACAGATATGTGAGAAAGCTATAGGAAAGGGTAAGGATGTTTTTTGGGCTTTTATGGATCTGGAAAAGGCTTATGATAGGGTAGACAGAAAGGCACTGTGGGAGGTTATGCAGATTTATGGGATAGGAGGAAAGCTTTTGGGAGCTGTCAAGAGTTTTTATGAGAGTAGTAGAGCTTGTGTCAGGATTAGAAATGGAGAGAGTGAGTGGTTTGAAGTAAAGGTGGGACTTCGTCAAGGATGCGTTATGTCGCCCTGGCTGTTCAACATATACATGGATGGGGTGGTGCGAGAGGTGAATGCTAGGGTAGTGGGTCAGGGATTGGAGATGGTTAAAGAAAATGGAGAAAAGTGGGAGGTGAGCCAGCTGTTGTTTGCGGACGACACTGCGCTTGTGGCAGGGTCAGAGGAGGGATTGAGGAAGCTGGTGGCAGAGTTTGGGAGAGTATGTGATAGAAGAAAGCTAAAGATAAATGTGGGTAAAAGTAAGGTGATGAGATGTACAAGGGGTGAAAGTGGCAGTAGACTGGAAGTGAACATTAAGGGAGAGCGACTGGAGGAAGTGGATAGTTTTAGATACTTGGGTGCAAGTGTAGCAGGAAAAGGTGGAGTGAAGGTGGAGGTAGAATGTAGATTGAGAGAAGCGAGTAAATGCCTTGGTGGATTAAAGAGTGTAATGAGGAATAGACATTTGGGAATGGATGCGAAGAGGAGACTGTATGAAGATTGATTGTGCCAACAGCACTGTATGGGGCAGAAACGTGGAACATAAGAGAAGAAGAGAGAAGGAGTTTGAATGTGTTTGAGATGAGGTGTCTGAGAAGTATGGTGGGGGTTACTAGGCTAGATAGAGTGAGAAATGAGGAGGTGAGGAGGAGAACAGGGGTGAAAAAGGATTTGGGAGATAGGGTTGATGAAAGAATATTAGGATGGTTTGGACACATGGAAAGAATGAGTGAAGAAAGACTAGTAAAAGAGGTATGGAAGGCAGATGTGGAGGGAGTGAACATGAGGGACGTCCTAGGATGAGGTGGATGGATGGGGTGAAGGGGGCTTTGGGGAAGAGGGGAATGTCTGTTGAGGAAGGAAGGGAGAGGACGGAAGACAGAGGTGAGTGGAGAATGGTTGTATATGGATGATGTTGTGATTGCATGAGGAGGAGTGGGCGGGGGTGGGGGGGTGGGGTGTGTGTGAGTAATTTTTGACGCAGCCCGAAGGGATTTCTCCCCGTCCTCTCCTTATATGCAAGGGGGGACGGAGAGGGGGGGTCGCCGATTAAATGAAGCGGCCTTGCTGTGGATGTGCTGTGTCTTGCGACACTGCTTCTGACCCAGGGCGGTGGGCAGGGTGTAGGGATGACCCGTCATCCAGGAGGTGCTCAGATGAGAGGGAGGGTGGGAGGGGTGTGGAGTGTATTTAGGGATGAAATGGGTGGGAGTGTTTTTATGCATTTCCCTTTTTGGCTACCTCCCTTGGAAGGGGGAAAAAGCCTTGGTATATGTATGTAGGAAGTCTGTTAATGTTACTCTGTCCAAGAGAGGGGAATTAAATGGAATTAAATTTTTATTTCTTTTCTTCCCGAATTTATACACTTAGTTCTCTGAATTACACCAAGGGACTTCCTTCTGGAATCCTCAATTTGTTCACTAGGCCAATCCGCTTTGACGTCATGATTTCTTTAGTCCAATGATCTTAACTTTTACATCTAAGTACCTCCCCTAAGGGCGTGACTTTACTCCCATGAACCAATTGAATTTTCTTATCCTCCATCCTTTCTCTAATCAGAAAGAATGTTACAAACCACATAAGCAATATAGCTTACTCAAGCAATCTCGAAATCAATGCACTAATAACTTAGTTTAAATACAGCTACATCAGCATGATACATAAATAAAATTGGGTCCTCAGAGGTTGTTTGTAAACTTTTAAGCGAGGAGCGAGGTTGTGCAATGCCTTTGCCTACGAACTCTTGTTTATTAAACACCCAACTCATAAAAATGAAATTCTCACCACCTACCCCTCTATCTACCTCATTTGTTTATCTTTATCTACGAGCCTCATCCACGAGCATCTTACAGGGCTCGGAAGCTACCCTTGGTCGTCCCTACCAACCATTTTCTACTACCCTCTTATAGGGCTCGCTGGAAATACACACTTGAGAAATATTTTATACAAGAAGCTAACTATAAAACTATTTCTGCATAAACTGGCTAAAAACGATAAAGATATTATCCTTCAATGAATGTTGTTGTCAAAACATACGCCACGCATAACAAAGAAATAAATAACCCTTCCAAAATACAGATGTCAGATGTATCAAAAAACACAAAACAAAATAATTATAATGCATAAATGATTTTGCAAAATTCACTACCACCATGGTCTTAAGATATCACAATTTATCAATAACAAAATCAGGAAAAAGTGTCAAATAGTATTCAATGTCTTCCTCCTTCTGGGTTTTGAAATTTGATTAAGAACAGCAACAATTAAAATAAGGCATTATTAGAATATTTGTTTGAGTTAGACTTCAATGGAGGACATTTCACATTTTCAAAGATGGTGAATTGTGTATCTGTGAGGTATGTTCCAACAGTTATATACACAGCATCAAAGATGTTAGTAATAGTAGAGTGTTTCTGTATAATTTCACATTTGTTTCACTTATTTCACTTTTTGTCTAAGACACATACTGGTGAAACTGCATAATAATTTTCACTGCTTCACAAAAGAAAATATCGTTCAATACCTATTGGCACTGTCCTTATATATTGGCAAGGTTCCAAGTCTTCATGCCAGACCAAGGCTCCAGGTAGCACATATATCTGATTTAATCATTTCTAGAGTTCCTAGTTTCTTTCTGTTGTTGCATTCACACTGTCATCACATATGGATTAATTGCTTTAGTTTCACTATAACCTTAAAAAAGGTAATCTATCTCCCTTAAATCCATTGTATGTTTAAGATCTTTATACAGCTTTTCTGACGTTATTTCGGCAAAGCTGTTTGTCAGCAATGCAAATGCAATTAATCTGGTAAGCTGAGAAACTTTCATTTTGTCACTAGATCTTTCTATCCAATCTGAATCCTTCAACATAGAATTCATGTCCTTAGACCATCTGTCTAATTTTGCTAAATATTCTGTGTCAGATTCACTTGTTTTTACTTTCTTTATCATTCTAACCAAAGACCTGATAGGATCCTGATCACACTTTGACCTACAATGTTTAATGGATTCTTTCTTATAAGCTTCATATTTATTCATATCTTCCATTTGCTGGAAGTTTATTATAAGCCTAGCCCTATCCTTCTCAGGATCTACATTTTCTTTTAAAAATTCTATTTTCCTTTTTTGATCTGTTATGTTTTTAGTGACAAATAAAGTGTCGATCAAACTGAGAAACCTATTAACTCCCATGGTGTTTTCATCACCTGTGAATTTAGGGATATTTATATTTGAGGTATGAACCTCAAGCCTTAAAATAGCAGTAGTCATACCTTCAGTGTTTTTAATGTTGATTTGAATAGACTGTCTCAACGTGGGCTTCCTCCACGTATTGTGCATATTTCACATTTACATCAACCACGTCTTCCTACGTTCACTACCTTGTCGCCCGTCGCTCACTCGTAACAGTAGTCCCCCTCGTTCACTGCTGCTTGTCGTCGTTGTAGACCCCCTTGATCACTGTTGCTTGTAGTCGTTGTAGACCCCCTTGATCACTGTTGTTTGTAGTCGTTATAGACCCCCTCGTTCACTGTTGCTTGCAGTCGTTCCCTCGTAGTCAGCATGTGCGTGGCTGTGTCCTTGTAGTTGCGTGCATGGAGTGCTTGTGGTTGCGTGCACTGCGTGACCCTGGTTTGAGGCACCAGTCTCGTAACCGTATCTTGCACTAAGTCCTGTAGTTTGATGCACCAGTTCCGTTTCTTTGGAGGCGTTTTCTTTTCATCCGTTCCGTCCCTAGTTGTCACCACTACAACCACCGTTGTTATGCCGTCTACTGTTCTTTTCTATAGCTTTGTGTTTCGTCTCTCACTTTCTACTTTCTTTTCATCACTGTCTTTAAGTACGAAAGTCATTCACAATATTATTCTGTAGGAAGTCTGTTAATATTACTCTGTCTAAAAAAGGGGAATTAAACGGAGATCAAATTTTCTTTCTTTTCTTCCCGAATATATACACTTGGTTTTCTGAATTACACTAAGGAACTCCCTTCTGGAATCCTCAATTTGTTCACTGGGTCAATTCGCATTGACGTCATGATTTCTTTAGTTCAATCATCTTAACTTTTACATCTAAGTACCTCCCCTAAGGGCGTGACTTTACTCCCATGAACCAATTAAATTCTCTCCTTCTCCATCCTTTCTCTAATCAGAAAGAATGTCAGAAACCCCATAAGCAATATAGCTTACTCAAGCAATCTCGAAATCAATGCACTAATGACTTAGTTTACATACTGTTACGTCAGCAGAATACATCAATGAAATCGGGTCCTCAGTGGTTGTTTGTAAACTTTTAAGCGAGGAGCGAGGTTGAGCAATTCCTTTGCCTACGAACTCTTGGTTACCAAACATCCAACTCATAAAAAAGAAATTCTCGCCACCTACCCCTCTATCTACCCCACTTGTCTATCTTTATCTACGAGCCTCATCTACGAGCCTCTTACACCCTCCTTCTCCTTCCTTTTACCTTCCTCTCCCCCTCTTCACTCTATCTCCCTTTCTATCTTCTATCTCCCTCCCTTTCTCCCACCCTCACCCACTGTCACCCCATGTTTTCCACTCCCACCCCTATCTCTCCCTCTCTTCCCCTCTTCCTCTCTATCACTCTCTCACCCCCTTAATCACTCTCTCGTCCCTTTTTATTCTTCTTCTCGTCTAGGGTATTGGCAACATATATTCCATAAGTTTAGGGAATTTTGTGACACCCCTGCGGGCCAGAGTCACTCAACATTCATTTAGAATTGGAAACTAATCCCCACAAACTTCCTGAAATCTCTCCCTGACCACCTCTTCCTTTATAACTCCATCTCTTCGGCACCAAGGATAGAAATGTAGGTTATCTCTGAATTATTAAGTACCTCTTTCCCTTTCCCCTTCTACTCCTTCTTCCCCACCTTAACCCCTCTCTTCCCTTCTTTTTCTCTCTCTCTTTCTCTTTTTTCCTCTCTCCCCTTCCCTCTTCTTCTCCCTCTTCTCTCCCTTGCTTTCCCTTCCTTTCCCCTTATTTCCTCCTATATTCCACTCCTCCTTTATGCCACTTCTCTCCACTCCTCTTCCCCTCTCTCCCCTCTCCAAACTTTATCGCCTCGCCCCCCCCCCGCTCTCTCTTCCCACCCTTTTCCCCCGTAATCTCCCTATTTCCTCCTCGTTTCCCAACTCTTCCTCTCTTTCCTGGCTCACCATGTCTCTCTATCTCTCCCCTTCTTTTATTTCCATTCCTCTTCTCTCTCCACTCTCCTACTCTCTCCTTTCCTTCCCTCGTCTCTCTCTCCCCTTCCCTTACCTTCTCTCTCTCTCTCTCTCTCTCTCTCTCTCTCTCTCTGTGTGTGTGTGTAAGTGTGTTTATGTTTGTAATTACCCAGTTGGATTTTCCTAGCTGTATCTTACGGGAAGGGGACCTATGATCGTGATGTCCCGTCTATGTACCTCGTAGTGTCTAGTTTGCTCTTAAATTCTTCTATAATATTTTCACACTCTATTGTTTCGTCCAGTTTGTTCAAGACATCCACCAGTCTTTGTGGAAAGCTGTTTTATTTTTTATCAGGTTTCTTCTAAAATTCTTCTTTTTTTTATTTTATTTTTATGCCCCCTTGTATTGCCCTTATCCCAATGTAGTATGTTTTCTCTATCAAAGACTTCCACGCCTTTCATGCTCCCTTGCATGTCACTTCCTCTTCTTTGTTCCAGAGTCGGTAATTTCAGCTTTGACAACCTCTACTCCTATAACAGTTTTGAAAGTGTTGGGGCAATCTTCGTAGTTCCTCTCTACATTCTTTCAATTTTCCTTGTATTCTTTTTGGTACTGGATGACCATAGTGTCGCAGCATACTCCAGTCTAGGCTTTATCAGTGTGACTAGTATTTTCTTCGCTATTTCTTCGTCTAAATAAACAAAAACTATATTTGTTGACCTTAGTAAGTTGTAGGAAACTCCGACACTTTTGTTTATATGTTTACGAGGGGACAAGTCATTTGAGATAATTACTCCCAGGTCTTTTTCAGATCCCACTTTCTTCACTTCCTTTGTTCCAATTGTATATTGTCCTGATATTCTTTTTTTTTTGTTTTTTTACCTTTTCAGAACTCCATTATGCTACATTTTTTTAATGTTGAAGTCTCATTCCCAATTCTTACTCTATTTCCAAACCTTGTTTAGGTCTTCCTGTAGTGATTCACAATCCCTTTCGGTTTTTACTTTCCTCAACATTTTAGTGTCGTCTGCAAAGAAACTCATGTAACATTCCACATTTTCATCCCTGTCATTCACATAAATAGCGAACATTACTGGAGCCAATACTGATCCCTGTGCAACTCCGCTAATCACCTCCTCTCAACATGAACACTTTTCTCTGAGCACTAATTTCATTTTCCTACCATGTAGGAAATCGTCCATCCAGTTTAGTAGGTTTCCTTATATTTCTCCTATGTTTTTCAAATTTTAAAGTAATTTTTTCTGTGATACTTTGTCGAAGGCTTTTTGTAAGTCCAGGAAAGCACAATCAGCCCATCCATCTCTTTCTTGTATTATATCTATTAGTCTCGAGTAGAAACAGATTAAATTTGTAGAAAATAATCTTCTATGTCTGAATCCAAATTGTCTCGATTTTAATATATTGTTTTCTTCCAGGTGTTTTATTCATCTATTCTTGATAATTTTTTTCACAGATTTTGGCTACATTGCTGGTTCTTCTTTGTTTGCTCCTTTATATATTGGTACAATGTTGGGATTTTTCTAGTATTTTGGTATTTTTCCAGTCTTTTTGTATTTTTTCAGTCTTTTGGTATTTTTCATATTTTTTTGTATTTTTTCAGTCTTTTGGTATTTTTCCAGTCATTTTTTTTCTTCTTTGCGTGAACAACTTATTATGTCGTATATTTTGTCTTCTTTATATTCTTTTAGTATCCAATTTGCTATTCCATTTGGGCCGTGTGATTTCCTAACGTCAATGTTTGTTAATTGATCCATTATTTATTTTTGTATTATTGTTATTTCCCTCGTGGGAAGAGACCGTACATTACTCTGTTCGTCCCAATGCTGTATTTTTTTCTCTAGTGACAATCGACTTGAAGTAATTTTTCATGTCTTCAGCCATTTCTAGGTTCTCTGTGTATGCTGTATTTCTGTGGCGTAGTTTCACCATTTCCTGCTTAAGTTTGCCATTCACATATCTTTACATTTTCCTATGATGTCTTTTTCGTAGTTTCTTTTTCCTCTCTGTGCACTTTTACTTATTCATTTCTATGGTTGATATATATGTTTGCCAATTTCCGTTTTTTTTTTTCTCCATCTTTTCCAAGCTTTTTCTCTTTTCTCTTTCGCCTCACTATATCTTCTTTTGAACCAACATTTAATGCACACCTATTTTTTCTTTACTTTTTCGAAAAAAAAGGGAGGGTGGAGGGGTGTGTAGTGTATTCAGTGATGGAATGGGTGGGAATGATTTTATGCCTTTTCCTTTTTGTCTACCTCCCTTGTAAGGGGATATGTATGTTCTATTTTTTCTGTCTTGGTACGTATTTATTCACTCCTTCTTTATAGATGTCCATCAAGATCGTCCATTTCTCTTCCATTTTTGCTTCTTTAATATAATTTTTTTTC
>NC_134789.1:69734614-69757114 GCF_046742065.1 Oratosquilla oratoria
TATATATATACATTTATATATATGTGTGTGTGTATATATATATATATATGTATATATACAATATATATATATGTATATATATGTATATATATACATATACATATATATATACATATACATATACATACACATATACATATATATACATATACATACACATATACACATACATATACATATATACATATGCATATACATATACATAGTGTATGTATATATACATAGACAGAGGAGAGACAGATAGGTTTAGACAGATATCTTCGTAATAAGAATGAACATTTAGTAGACTTCATGAAAAATTAAAATACCCACACTTGAAAAATGTGTAGAAAGATGAAGCAGAAAAGCCCCAGCTTCAACTTCTGTAGTTTTCTTTAACTGCATTTATATACAGGGTGTTTCAGAATATTTGAAACACATTTTTAGGCTTCCCATAAGTTTCCTATTGTTTTTTCAGATGATTAGATAACAATGACTTAGACAACAAAACAAAATGTTTTTTGTTTAAAGACATACTACAAGACCAAATCACTCAAGACTATTGAAGCCAAGTACGAGTATAGACGTCTATTCGATTTCAACCATAATCCGAACAAGAGTAAAAAATTCAAGTGGATTCGAAATTGTGAAGCCTATGAAAGTGTAGAGGATCGTAGGAATGCTAGAAAATCACCTACTGGAGTCCCTGTTACACTCCGCACACCTGAGAATGTCGGTCGCGATTATTCAAGGTTCTGTAGGGCGAAGCCCTAGGAAATATCTGCGTTGTAGGTATCAACAGCTTGGGATTTCATGTTCTTCACTATGATTTCGGATCAAACACCAGCTCAGCCTAGGTTCTCTCAAAAAATTGAGGAGAATGAAAACTTCATGAATAACTTGTGGTTTTCTGATGAGGCCCACTTTCTGCTGTGTAGTCATGTTAACTCCAAGAACTGGGTTTTTCTAGGGCTCTCACAAACCTCACCGTATTGCTGAGCGACTTTTGCATTCAAAGAATTGCACTGCATGGGTTGCAATGTCCAAGTATGGAATTATTGGACCATTTTTCTTTGAAGATGAAAATGGAAATGTCTTGACAGTAACAAAGGAGCGCTATGTGAAAATCATGGAACAGTTCGGGGGCAAGCTGGAGAAACGTGATGTTGCTGAAGATGAACAGTGGTTTCAGCAGGATGGTGCTCCTCCTCACACTATAAACATTACCATGGACTGGTTGAAGGAGCACTTTGAGGAACACATCATCAGCCGCAAAACTGACACAAAATGGTCACCGCATTCCCCGGATCTCAGCCCCCCAGACTTCTCCCTCTGGGGTTTCCTCAAAGACAGTGTCTATAAGAACAACCTTACTACCATACTAGAGTTGAAACCATCCATAATAACGAACATTCAGACCATCAGTCTAATTTATACATTCCCATACTCATATTCATGTTGTTCTCAAATGAAGCTTTGATATAGCATGATTCTATGATATTTCTGTCCTTAATGTCTTTACTTGTAGTTTTATTACACATTTTGTGAATCGCATGTTTTTGTGATTCGTCCGCATATATATACACATATATGTACAACGACGAGCCACAAAACTGATTCCAAATATCAAAAATAAATCACACGAAAATCGATTAAAACATATGAATCTGCTTTCCCTAAAAAAAGCATAGACTCAGAGGTGAATTGATACAGGTCTTTAAGATTCTAAAGGGAATTGATAACATCAAAAGTGACAAAATTTTCACACTGAATGAGAATCCGACAAGAAACTATGGTCTCAAACTGTCAGGAAATAGATTTAATTTGGAAGTGGGGAGAAATAACTTCACCAACCGTGTAGTTAATGAATGGAATAAACTTCCTGTAGAGGCAGTGCAATGTAGTTCAGTTCGAAGCTTTAAGAATCATTTAGATAAGCATCTAAGCAACATGCTGTAGTGACTGTCATTTATTTTATATTATTTGTTTATTTGTTTTTTATTATTTGTCTGTTTGTTTATTATTATTTGCTTGATTCTCATTTATCATTAGTTATATGTCAACTTATTATTATTTACTATTTACCTGTTTGTTTATTATTTAACTATACCTATGCATTTATTTATGTATTTTATTTATTATTATTTACATTATTATAGTTTTTATCTATTCATTTATTTATTTATCATTATTATATATTTTTTTCGCATCCGACCTAGATATGGACCAAAAGGTCTCCTGTCGGCATGCTCCGCCTTTGTAAAATCCTTATATATATATATATATATATATATATATATATATATATATATATATATATATATATATATATATATATATACAGTATATATATATATATATATATATATATATATATATATATATATATATATATATGTACACATAGGCTTTTGAAGAGAACTCCTGCCTGTGGTTTACTATTGAAAAGAGTGTAGAAAATAAAATTCCCTTTTTAGATGTGTAGGTAGATGGGTCAGATGGCATTTTCACCACTGATGTTTACAGAAAACCTTGTGACTCAGAAAGGTGTCTAAACGGGATGAGCGAATGCCCCTCTAAGTATAAGACAAGTATGGTACGGTCTTACATTACAAGGGCCTTCAAAGTTTTTTCAAATTGGTCTCTTCTTCACCAAGAATTAAACAGGATAAAACAAATTTTAACTAATAATAGGTTCCTGATGAAAGACATTGATAAAGAAATAAAAACTAAAATGGATTTAGCCAACACCACCGTTTTAGATGAAAGTAGTAAATTCAATACTATCAACTTTTAGTACCAAAACACAATGTCTTCAGCTTATAAAAAGATGAAAAGGTTCTGAAAGAAATAATAAAAAATAATTGCAAACCTACAAAAGAAGGGGATATGCTTAATTTGATGATTTATAACAGGAACTCCAGAACATCATCCCTAGTCATGAAGAATAATTTGGCAGCACATAAGGATAAATTAAAACAGAGCAATGTTGTGTACAAATATACTTGTAATTTTAACAAAGACGGTGCGCTTTGTACAGATGAGTATATCGGGTACAAAACACAAACACTTTCACAAAGACTCACGTACCACATGCAGAACGGAGCGATAAAAACACACATAACAAAATCTTACAAGAGCAACATATCAAAAGAACACCTAAATAAGATCACAATGATAATTACCAGAAATGATAATAAAATAAGACTATAATGCATGGAGCCAGTGATGATCAGAAATTATATGCCACTTATTAACATACAACAAAAAAAGTACGGGACCCTAGAGTTGTATGGGTCACGAGTAGCGGGCTGGCAAGGATGAACTGTCATAGTCCCTAGATCTCTCCCAATGTGTCTGTCTTTGTAATATATTAGTATGTAGCTTGTCTGAATAAATTACCAGAGGATGCCTAATGCATAGGCAAAACGTCGTAAAATGTTAGTTTTCCTACCCAATCATGGACTCATTTGGAAGTATTGTATACCCTCTCCCTCCTTCAGAAAAAAAAAAATTATTAGAAGAAAAAAAAGTCTCAATAAGAAGATAACTAACGCCCAATTTGCTGTGTTATTCAATAAGAAATGCATTGAAGAGAACCTGCTCCCTAAATTCACTAATGTATATATATATATATATATATATATATACATATATATATATATATATATATATATGTGTGTATATATATATATATATGTATATACATACTGTACACACACACACCAACACACACACACGCACACACATACACACACACACACACATATATATATATATATATATATGTATATATAGATAGATAAAGATATATAAGTATATATATATATATATATATATATATATATATATATATGTGTGTGTGTGTGTGTGTGTACATATATATATATGTATGTATGTATATATACATATGTATGTATATATATACATATATATATATATATATATATATATATATATATATATATATATATATATATATATATATCAAGGACTACTATTACACAGGACGTGCGCACCCAGATCCCTGGGTCCGCTAGCGGAAGCCATTGCTTTCTTTGGAACCTAACATTTTATAGTGGACAAATATATCAAACCTCTAAAACTAACATTGTATATAGGACAAATATATCAAATATTGACTTATTCAATGCAGTATAAGTTGATATAAACTTTTATAATGAAATAAGAAACTATTTTTAATGCACTGTTATGCTTTGAAATGGCAATTCTAGCCGGACTTAACAGTTATTGTATGAGGTTAGTGGACACCAGGGTTGGTGATTTTTTTTTTTTTTTTTAACTTTTTAAAAAATATAAAAAAAAATTCCTATTCAAATCAGATTTATTTGATTCAAATAGATTTTTTTTTTTTTTTTAATATAGATTTTGAATATTGCGGGATTGCTATCTGATATGCGATGTGATTGCTAAAGGACATTTTTAGCATATCAATATAAGGAGCAGTGTTATATAGACTTACCACAAGTATACAAGGAACGGTATAAGCCGTATGTGAGGACGGCATGCTCAGGTTCACTCGATTCCTCCAAGAGTTTTCTCATCTTGGTGACATTTGCTGCATTGTCTGTCACAACACTTCCAATGTGACAACCAAAATCTTGTTCAGCCTTCTTGATCGAATTTTGTACAAGTTGTAGAAGATATTCAGCAGTGTGAGGTTTCCCTGATGTGTCTATTGAGTCAACTAAATAAATCTGACCAGTTAGAGTGACACATATTATGGGCTCATTATGGATGTTAGACCACCCATCAGTTGAAAGACATACAGTTTCATTATTCAGGCCATTTGCACACTTTTTATATCCCTTTTCATACACAAGTACAAGTACTTATCAACAATATCTTTTCTGGATGGAGGAATATAACCTGGCCTCAGGTTCTGAACCATCTTGAGAAACTGAGGATGCTGAACAAGACGAAATGGTGAATTTGTAGCAAATATAATTCTTGCAACTTCTTTGTCGAGATTTTCCTCTTGAGAGGCTGAAGTTTTTATGGCAAATCTGTCCAGAGATGTTGATGACTTTCTTTTAGATGAAAATTATTTAGCAGAAGTGGCGCCTGTGAAGGAGTCAGATAGTGACCTTTTTAATGGTGGAGTCAGGTTTGCAGATAATTCAAGTGGAGCCGATGATGAAGGGATTGAAGCTGTTGATACAGATTCTGATATGGAAACAGAAAATTTTAGCATATTGCAGAATTTATAAATTAATAAATAAATGAATGAATATATTGTGATTTAGGCTACTTTTGAGTACAGTAGTTATTTTTTTTAGATAATGATCATATTCACACAAGCCACTAAATTATTTGGAAATAATTAACAGGATATGAAATAGGTGGGCTTGGAATTCAGCCCACACAGGATTCAGTCCACTTTTAAATTCACTAAAAATTATGGGTTAGTTGGCTTAGGTTAGGTTAAATCCCTTTGGGCTGAATCCCATGTGGGCTGAATTCCAATGGAACCTATGAAATATATTACACAATGTTGAATGAAATGAATAACAATCACCTAGGCCCCAAAGTTGAGGGGATACAGTATATTATAGTGATATAGTCATTACCCAAATTTAGAAGTAATGAAGTTGAAGTATTATTTCTTTAGGCCTTCATATTTTTATTGCACATGCTCTCCATTGTTCACCAAATTTATATAGTTGCGTATGAAAAGGGAGAAATGCACACAATATAAGTAAAATCATTTACCTGGGTCATCAATTTCTTCTTCTGTATGCTGTGGCTGACCTTGGCATTAATCTCTGTGAGATTTTAATCTTGACACAATGCCCTGTAGTTCCTGGCTGTAGTCTTTGCATTTAGCTCGGTACCCTTTGCCAGAAGTTGTTGGTAGTTTTTCAAAATAATTCCAGACAGGATCATTTTTTCTGCCTGAAGGAACCACTCTGCCGGGTCCAGAAGACATCCTTCCTGGTTGATTTCAAAGCAGCAACTGACTCAGTGAGAAGCTGCTTACCTAGAACAAGTTTCAACAAGAATCTTGTTGAAACTTGTAGGCTGCACAGTGATATATACATGTAGGCTTATACCGTTCCTTGTATACTTGTGGCAAGTCTATATAACACTGCTCCTTATATTGATATGCTAAAAATGTCCTTTAGCAATCAGATCGCATATCAGACAGCAATCCCATAATATTTAAAATCTATAAAAGAATCTATGTAAATCAAATAAATCTGATTTAAATAAAAAATATATATATCTATTTTTTTTTTTTTTAAAGATAAAAAAAAGTTGCCAACCCTGGCGTCCACTAACCTCATACAATAATACCTGTTAAGTCCGGCTAAAATTGGCATTTCAAAGCATAACAGTGCCTTAAAAATAGTTTCTTGTTTCACTATAAAAGTTTATATCAACTTATACTGCATTGAATAAGTCAATAGTTGATATATTTGTCCTATATACAATGTTAGTTTTCTAGTTTTGATACATTTGTCCAATATAAAATGTAAGGTTTCCAAAGAAAGCAATGGCCTCCGCTAGCGGACCCAGGGATCTGGGTGCGCACGTCCTGTGTAATAGTAGTCCTTGATGTATGTATACACACACATATATATATATTATGGGAAAGGTGGAGGGGGAAACACGGGTCTTTATCTGATTATCGAGTTTATTCCTGACCGGTTTCGCTTACAATAGCTTCTTCAGAGGAGAAGCTATTGTAAGCGAAATCGGTCAGGAATAAACTCGATATTCAGATAAAGACCCGTGTTTCCCCCTCCACCTTTTCCATAATTTGTCCCAATGTCTCTACATATATATATGTATATATATATATATATATATATATATATATATATTTTTTTTTTTTTTTTTTTTTTTTTTTTTTTTTTTGCAGAAACCACCGGTAAATTGAAAAAACAGATACCGAACGTTTTCGTCTATTTAGACATTTTCAAAGGTACGGTATCTGTTTTTTCAATTTCCCGGTGGTTTCTGCAAAAATATTTTATCACGTGTGTTTTGTGATTTCTTTGCATATATATATATATATATATATATATGTATATATATATATATATGTATATATATATAGATGTATATATGTATGCATTTATATATGTATATATATATATATATATATATGACCTGATATTAGTTTTATGTATATACACATATATATATATATATATATATATATATAAATATTATATATATATATATATATATATATATATGTGTGTGTGTGTGTGTGTGTGTGTGTGTGTGTGTGTGTGTGTGTGTGTGTGTGTGTGTGTGTGTGTGTGTGTGTGTGTGTATAATTTGATATTAGTTTTATATAAATGTAGTCATTTATTTCATCGTACTTGCCTGCATCCCGTGTCCTCAGAATGATCCATAATTTTTGACAGACATTTTTCAGTACCCCGTCATGGACGATTACCTCCCCCCAAACCCAGTGACAACAACAAAGAGGAGGTTACGTTTTCTCTACCCCCTCCCCTCCCCTCCTGCCCTACTCCCAGAGGGTCACTCAAGTTGTCTCTCCTGTGGTACCACGACTGGCAGTTCATTATAGGGACGGATTTGTGTGCCACTTGGAGGAAGACGACACGGAAGGGGACGAGGGCGAATCGGTGGTCGAGGGTGATGGAGATGAGGGTGAGGTGTTGGTGTGGTGGTGCTAACTCTTCCTAACTGCTCTTTAGGCATCTGTTGACGTGTGAACAGCTGGCTGTCGAACTCCGCCCTTGCAGAGTCGAAAGTACACTGATGTGAGGGTTGGGGCGTTGCGTTGTTGGTCACGTTTTATGACGCTGGGACAAGACATCTACATGGCTGCGTTTTATCTATACCTTCCCATGGAGAACGCGTGAAAAGTATATATTCGTGGCGCGTGGTACTCACGACTCACACTTAGAGGAACCTGCGTTCAAAGCTGCGCGACGGCCGGGCCTGATGGAATTATATCTACTAGTGATTTGTTCCACAATATAATTATGTACACACACACACACACACACACACACACACACACACACACACACACACACACACACACACACACACACACACACACACACACACACACACACACACACACACATATATATATATATATATATATATATATGTGTGTGTGTGTGTGTGTGTGTGTGTGTGTGTGTGTGTGTGTGTGTGTGTGTGTGTGTGTGTGTGTGTGTGTGTGTGTGTGTGTGTGTGTGTGTGTGTGTGTGTGTGTGTGTGTGTGTGTGTGTGTGTGTGTGTGTGTGTGTGTGTGTGTGTGTGTGTGTGTGCGTGCGTGTGTGGGTGGGTGGGTGGAACATGATGAGTTTTGTTTTCGCCCTAGAAATTGTTTCGTAATTGTGTTAGTTCCGATGTCGTCGACTTGGGGCTGTAAATCAAAATGTCACTTCTTGTCTCGCCGAAAGATCGCTGATTTTTAATATCATCCTTTTTTCCTCGCATCGAGCGGCACTGGGTCATTCCCCTGTTCTCCCACGGGGTCGTCATAGGTCCTAACACGTGAAGGGGGAGCGAGTCGTTGATCCCTTTCCTTCCCAGGTGGCACCGAATTTATCTAATGATTTGTATACCCTCCTCGAAAGTGAAGGGGCCATACCTTTCTGTTTTCTATATTCTAAGTCGTTCTTTTCAATTTTGTCTTTGTTTTGTATTTTGTTCTATTTTATCTTATTTGTATTTTGTTTATTTTTTCATCTTATTATATCTTGTTTCATTATATTTCTATATCCGCCCTCGCTATGTAACTTAAGGCTTCCACACTCGGTGATAGAAATGAAGGGAAGTGAGGAAAGGAGAGGAAACAGAGTTTGGGGAATGGGTAGGTGAATCGGGGAGGGAGGAGGTGTGGGGGACAGGTGGAAGTTTGTCCAGGAAAACAACAAAGTGGCATTCATTCAAGTCTCTTCCTCCTTCGCCTCCTCCTCCTCCTCCTCCTCCTCTTCCTACTCCTCCTCTTACTTTTCTACCTCTTTCTCCTTTTTCTCCTCCTCTTCATCTTTTGTCTTTCTTCTCTTTCTTCTTTTCCTCTTCTTCCCCTTCATATTCCTCATTCCCATCCTCTTTCTCTTCCTAGTCATCTTTTTTCCTTCTTCTCTTTCTTCTCTTCCTCTTGCCTTTCATTCTCCCCCTCTTCCTTTCTTGCCTACTTACCATCTTCCTCCTTCTTTTCCTCCTTCTCTTCGTGCTCTTCCTCATCTTTATCTGCATCTTCGTCCCCTCTTCCTCTTACTCCTCTTCCTACTGCTCCGTTTCCTCTTCCTTTTCATCCCCTTTCTCCTCTTCCTCGTCTTGCTCCTTTTCTCCTCTTTATTCTCCTGCTTCTCATTTTCTTCTCTCACCTCCACCTCTTCTTCCTCTTCTTCTTGCTCCTCCCACCCTTGTTCTTTCTTCTTTTCTCTTCCTCGCCCCTTTCCCTCTACCTCCTTCTCCTTTATCTCTTCTTCCCTTTTCTCTAACTCCTCTCCGTTTTTCTACACGACCTCATCGCCCCTCTTCCTCCTCCCCCTTCCTGTCCTCCTCTTCTTCCTCCTCCTCCTCTTTCACCTCCTGATCATTTCCCTCTTCTTCCTCCTTCTCCTCCACCTCCTTTTTCTCTTCCTCCTCCTCTTCCTCATTTTTGCATATCTATTCCTCTTTATTTTTCTTTTCCTCCTATTCCTATTTATTCCTCTGTTACTCCTCCTCCTCCTCCTCCTGCTTTACTCCTCCTTCTATTCTTCCTCTTCCTCCAGTTCCGTATGTGCCACACCGTCACAGTGTTTTGCTGCCACCGATGCTGCCTCGCTTTGTTCCTTTTCCTTCTCCTCCTCCTCCTCCTCCTCCTCCTCCTCCTCCTCCTCCTCCTCCTCCTCCTCCTCCTCCTCCTCCTCCTCCTCCTCCCCCCCCCCTCCTCTTCTTCTTCAACCATTCATGTCTCGTCACTTGACATTTGTCTCTTTCTCGTTTTGCTTTCGCCGACTCGTTCTTCTTCCCCAGATATCGATCATTTCTCTTGCTTGGCATATTATTTTCTCATCGTATACTTTTTATCATTTCCCTTGTTTTCTTTCTTTCTTCCTTCCTTTCCCTTTTTCTTCTAATTCTATTATCTTCTCTTTTCGCTTTTGTTTGAATATCTTTGTTTCTACTTCTACCTATCCAATCCCTCCTTCCCAACCGCCTTCCCCTCCCGGACCCTCCTCTGCCTACCCCTCCCCTTCCGCCTCCGCCTCCGCCTCCATGTCTGTCCAACCGCTCCTCCAGTGTCTCGCCAGTATTCTTACTTTGGTAGATCGTTTGGTCTTCATTGGTGGCCTGCCTTTCCTCCTCCCCCCCCTCCTATTCCTCCTCCTACTCCTCCTCCTCCCCTATTCCTCCTCCTCCACCTCCTCATCTTCCTCCCTCTTCTTTATCATCGGAACGTCACATTTACCTCTTTCAAGTCACCCTAAGAATGCCCCACCACCCTTAACTTCCCCCCACACACACGCGCGCGCGCGCGCGCACACACACACGGTTTGTGAGTCGCTGCAGAAGGATCTGAACAGGGTTTGGGAATGGAGTCAGAAGAGGAAAGTGGACTTCAACATTAAGAAATGTAGCATAATGGAATTTGGAAAAAGTAAAAAAGAATATCAGGACAATATAAAATCGGTACAAATGAAGTAAAAAAAATGGAATCTGAAAAAGACCTGGGAGTAATCATTACAAAGGACATGTCCCCAGATAGATAGACAAACAAAGTTGTCGGGGAAACCAATAACTTGCTAAGATTAATAAATGTTGCTTCTACCTACGTGGGCGAAGAAATGGTGAGGAAAATACTACTCACACTGATAAGGCCAAGACTGAAGTACGCAGCGACACTATGGTCACCCAGTACTAAAAAGAACATAAGGAAAATTGAAAGAATCCAAAGAGCAACTACGAAGATGGCCCCAACACTTTCAAAACTGTCATACAAGGAGAGAGTCTCAAAAGTGGAATTACCGACACTGGAACAAAGAAGAGAAAGAGATGACTTGTTGACTATCTATAGAATCATGAAAGACATGGAAGTCCTTGATAGAGAAGACTTAAATTGGGATAAGAGAAATACTGGGGGACATGAAAGGAAGCTCAAAAAGGACAGTTATACTCGTACAGTAGAAGAGACCTGAAAAAACAGCTTTCTAGACAGAGTGATGGATATATGGAACATATTGGACGAAACAATAGTGTGTGCAAAAACCCTACACGAATTTAAGAGCAAATTAGACACTGCAAGATACAAAGACGGGACACCTTGAGCGTAGCTCCCCCTTCCAGTAAGATACAACTAGGTAAACACACACACATACACACGATGGCGCGGTTGGTAGAGCTCTCGGCTGCCACTGCGGCGGTCCGGGTTCGAATCCCGCCCAGGACAGAAATAATTTCAGTATCGCTGCGCTGCGAGTCGTTAATCCTACTCTCGTGGGTGGAGAGTTGGGGGTGTGTGTGCGTATAAAGTCACAGCATTACCCATAGATCGGTCATATATGAGTTTTTAGCTCTCTTTGAGGAAGGAACTAGCTGTCGATCACGAGTCCAACACGTGGTCCAAGACCATGTGAATCAAAAGTTGTTTTGCTTTCCTCTGCTCACAGTTTCCTATTTGAGGAGAAAATGGGGGGAGGGGAGGAGAGGATAAAAGGAGAGAGGAGGGGGAGGGGGAGGATGGAAAGCTCCTGACAATTTGTCTTAGCTGCCATCGTCTTCTTCTGTAAGGTTCCTTTATTTGTGAAACTTGCAGTAGGCGTTGTCTTTTTTTTTTTTTTTTCTCTTTATATTTTGGTGGTGATACTGGTGGTGGTGGTGGTGGTGGTGGTGGTGGTGGTGGTGGTGGTGGTGGTGGTGGTGGTGGTGGTGGTGGTGGTGGTGGTGGTGGTGGTGGTGGTGGTGGTGGTGGTGGTGGTATCCTCGCTGGACTGATACTCTGTGCTGCAGCGTTGATTCACTTTGTTTGCATTAAGTCTGTTGAAGAAAGGGAAGTAGCCCAAACCACAAAAAATCATCATCATGAGTTTGTAGAGAGAAAGAGAGAGAATACATTCAATAACCCTACATAAATAAGTAACATGTATGTAATATTTATTAATGCACCCCATTATGAATAAAACAGTTATAATCTAAAGGTTTGTCCAGCACCACAATACACATTCAAACTCATCTTCTTTTTCTTGATTAATATCTCTCTTCTTCCTCGCGTCTCTTCTTCAGTCCAATACGATTCTCCCCACAAGCTTGGAAAATGTAATAATTTGAGATTGATTGTGGGTGGATCTGCGTTGACAGCTCCTTTTCTTCAAGCACAACTGCACACAACGCAAAGATATGTATGCATTTGTATACATGGACATATATATGTATACATATAAATGTAGATATACAAGAACATGTACATTTGTACATACATCTATATGTACATATGTATATGAATAAACAGAAATATACATATAAAAGTACATATGCTTATACATGTACATATGCATATACATATACATGTACATATACATATAAATATACATATACATATTCATATACATATACATACACATATACACATACATATTCATATACAAAATACGTATACACACACATATTACATATACACACATATATATATATATATACATATACAAAATACATATACACATACATATTACATATACGTATATACATACATATATATATATATATATATATATATTGCAAAAATAATCACAATAACGCGTGACGAAAAAATATTGCAGAAACCACAGGGAAATTAAAGTCGGAATACTGAACGTTTTCGTCTATTACGACATCCTCAGAGTACAAGAAGAAAAATAGAACACAATATTTATACAGAAGAAAGAAAACTGGGAGAGGTTATAGTCACATAAAACCTTCGGACATTATACATACATACACATTCAATTACTACGTCCGGAGGTTTTATGTGGCTATAACCTTTTCAGTTTTCTTATTTCTGTTAAATATTGTGTTGTTTTTTTGTACAATTTGATAATATTATCTTGTGTTTTGGTTAAACAATCTTATAATCATAGGATATTTAAGCAGTACCGAGTTTCCTAATTGTACCAAATGTCCTATGGACCTTTCGGCCACATGATTTTGCTCTTTTGATTTTTTTTTTTTTGTACTATTACCTTTCTTATTTCCATATGTATATGAATGTGTATGTACTATTATTATTACCATTAACATTTCCATGTGTAATTGAATGTGTATGTATGTATAATGTCCGAAGGTTTTATGTGACTATAACCTCTCCCAGTTTTCTTACTTCTGTATAAATATTGTGTTCTATTTTTTCTTTCTTGTACTCTGAGGATGTCGTAATAGACGAAAACGTTCAGTATTCCGACTTTAATTTCCCTGTGGTTTCTGCAATATATATATATATATATATATATATATATATATATATATATATGTATATATATATATATATATATGTATATATACAGTATATATATATATACATATACATATACAAAATACATATACACATACATATTACATATACGTATACATATATATATATATATATATAACATATATATATATATATATATATATACATATATATATATATATAATATGGATATATATATGTATATATATATATATATATATATATATATATATATACATGTACATATACATTTATATATGTATATATATATATTACATATACGTATATATACATATACATAAAGATATACATATACATATACATACACATATACATATATAAAATACATATACACATACATATTACATATACGTATATACATATACATATACATATACATATACGTATATATGCATATACATATACATATAAATATACATATACACATACATATGTATACATATACATGTAGATATACAAGAACATATACATTTACAAATATATCTATATGTACATATGTATATGTATAAACATAAATATACATATACAAGTACATATACATTTGCATATGCATGTACATATGCATATACATATACATGTACATATACATATACATATACATATTACATATACGTATATATACATATACATATACATACATATACATACACATACGCATATACATATACATATACATACACATATACAAAATACATATACACATACATATTAAATGTGCGTATATACATACATACATATACCAAAGGCTTTTTCCCCCTTACATGGGGGGTAGCCTATATACGTATATACATATGCATAAACATATACATATACGTATTATGTACATATGCATATACATATGCATATACAAAATACATATACACATACATATTACATATACGTGTATATATATGTATATATATATATATATATATACATATACATATACATATCACATATACGTATATATACATTATACATTTACAAATACATATACATATACATATACATATGCATATACATATACAAAATACATATACACATACATATTACATATACGTATATACATATACATATACACATACATATACATATGAATATGATACCATCTTCCCTACAAGGTTTTTTTTCTTTCAAACTGCGAAAGTTGAGAGAAAGAGAGAGCGAGAGAGAGAAAAAGAGAGAGATCTTTGCCCCCGTGGCAAGGATGCACTCCGTCTCTCTCATTCTCCAGAAGCTTAGAAATCTATGTTCGCATGGGACTGGACTCGTGATCGACACCTATTGCCACACCGAACGAGAGCTTAGAGCTCATATATGACCCGATCTATGGGTAATGCTGTGACACACACACACACACACACACACACACACACACACACACACACACACACACACACACACACACACACACACACACACACACACACACACACACACACACACACACACACACACACACACACACACACACACACACACACACACACACATACACACAACTCTTTAACCAATATACAGGGGCGCCAACATGCAGTGTTGGGATGTTCTTCAGCCCTTGGTGGGGTTCGAACTCAGATGGCTGAGTTAGCAGTCGAGCTCGGTAACACTGCACCAGGGCTGTGTGTGTGTGTGTGTGTGTGTGTGTGTGTGTGTGTGTGTGTGTGTGTGTGTGTGTGTGTGTGTGTGTGTGTGTGTGTGTGTGTGTGTGTGTGTGTGTGTGTGTGCGTGCGCGTGGGAGCATGCGTGTGTGTGAGTGCATGTGTTTTTTGCACGCGTGTGTGTTTGTGTAGTCTTATTAATTGTTACAGGATTAAGATGGCCTATATCTATATTATATGTGTGTGTGTGTATGTGTGTGTGTGTGTGTGCGTGCGCGTGGGAGCATGCGTGTGTGTGAGTGCATGTGTTTTTTGCACGCGTGTGTGTTTGTGTAGTCTTATTAATTGTTACAGGATTAAGATGGCCTATATCTATATTTTATACTTTATGTCACAAGTAAGTTTTCTTTGTATTTGTAAAACTCAACAGGTGTTCATACTAGAGGTATCCTGTTCAACAAGTGTTCTTTAACTTGCACGACACGTTCAACAGGTGTTCTGCAATTATATTTTTCTAACAGGTCTTCCGATGTTGTCATCCTATTAACAGGTGTTTTGAATACGTGTGTGTGATTCGTCAAGCGATTTTATTCCTATGGAATGTATAACCCCACGCCCACCCCTACCCCTACCCTATGTTCGACTTATTACATTTGATGTGGTACAAGGTAGTACGAGTGCACAACTCTCAACCAGTTGTAGCTTTTACGAAGATAACGATTTTCGGCAATCAAGCCAGTGTCAAAATGGAATATTGTTTTGTTTATTCTGAATACCACTGAAAAAAATATTGAGTTTAACCTTTTAAGTTTGAAAATCGGTTAAGATATTTATCTCTTCAATGCCCTCAGGTTCGGTTTCGTTAAAAGTCATCCCATGCTGAAATAGGTTAAGGAGAGTATTGTTATCGGCATAAAATGTTGTTAATGTTGTGAGAATCAACACCGTATGAGATCGAAACCTTTATTGGTACGACGTTTCGCTTGTTACAGCTTTTTCAAGTACAGACATATGGCAAACACTCTGAGTACATATAGGCCGACGGGGAAGGAACTGGGAGAGGTTATCAGGGAGGGGTGGAAGGGAGGAGGGGGGGAGGTGTGGGAAGGGGACGGATGGGACTTGGTGGAGAAAAAGGAGGACATTTCGGACAGTTTGTTGAAAAGGACTAAGGGGGACATTTCATACATTTGTATAATGCGGGTAACAGATGGATGATAGGGGGGGCGATGTTGAACATGCCTCTGTTCTGCTCAATAGTTTTGAAGCTTTGAATGGCGGCCGCTTCCAGGCATTTCCTCCTCACCCTGTCTGGTTCACTAAAAAGAGGCTTTGCATTATCCCAATCCATCAGGTGGTCGTTGGTGTTCCG
The DNA here is from genome assembly GCF_046742065.1 of Oratosquilla oratoria. Lineage (NCBI taxonomy): Eukaryota > Metazoa > Arthropoda > Malacostraca > Stomatopoda > Squillidae > Oratosquilla > Oratosquilla oratoria. The sequence goes on from NC_134789.1 coordinate 69,751,005, forward strand.
GTGGATAACACAGGCGTTGGTGGTGATGTTGTTCCGGGAATCGTAGCGATGCTCCCGGATCCGGGTCTTCAGGTCACGGAAGGTCTCGCCGATATATACTCTATCACATCTAGCACAGGGTATGCGGTAGACACCAGCGTTTTTTCCCCACATCTCGTCCTGGCTGTCACTCCTTCTAGAGAGCTCTTTGATAGTCCTGCTGGACTGGCCCACTACTTGAATGTTACAGCGCCCAAGTGTCCGGGTGAGGGTGGTGGTGACGCTGCTGGCTGGAATGTTGTTAATGTTGTTGATGTTGTTGCTGCTGGTGGTGATGGTGGTGGCTAGCCCGAAGACTTACAGAGAAAACCGATCGTCCTGTCAATTTCTATCCAGGTTTCCTCCACCCATTTATATTGAGATCGTTCCTTTGTCCTTCCAGAACGTGAAAGCAACCAACATAAAACATCAACCAGAAATACTCAATGTTTTTCCTTTTCTTTTGCAGAAAGCCTGTCTGGTATCGTGATGGATTCGGACAAGGATGACGAGAGAATGAAAAGTAAGTGTTGTTTGTGTCCATAACCCGTACACTCAGACTTATCACTGTTCATTACAGTAAGGCTTTGTACACTTACATGTTGATGACTTGATTGTTATTGTTTTACCGAAATTTTTTATTTATTTTTCTTTTAACAAAAAATTATCAACTGCTGTAAATTATGTAATTCTCTTATAACCACTTCGTCACATTTGATTTTCTACAAAGTTGGCCCCATATCTGTGACCCAGTACTCAGTGTATAGCCAAAATGTATAAATGCAAGCGAATTGATATAACGATATATATATATATATATATATATATATATATATATATATATATATATATATATATATGGGTGTGTGGGTGTGTGTGTGTGTGTGTGTGTGTGTGTGTGTGTATACATATATATATATATGATATATATATATCTATATATACTGTATATATATATATACTGTATATATATATATATATATATATATATATATATATATATATATGCAGATTAGGACCTCTTTTGAAGTAATCCAACTCTAAATATACGTCCACCTGATGTAAACTGTTACTCATAGTTTTTAATGAATTTACTTGTGTCAGAACCGAACGAGCTGAAGACGGCAGCAAGACGTACAGTATAGGAAGCTCGAATAATGGATATTTGTAAAGGTCTTGATTCTATTCATTATTTATTGTCCCGAATAGTGTTTTGAAAATAAGAAATAAAAATAAAACCTTAGGGTTCGTGACATGATCACAGTCGGTCGTGGTATTGTGCCAGAGGATCATGGCTGTATACGCACTAAGATACTCGTATCCACTCCCTGTATCCTGACCTGATTATAAGCGAGGCATGAAGTGGCTATACACAGACACGTCGACCAGAAAGGGATGGAGACTCCAATGCCAAGTAGCCATACAGATCCTCCCCCACCATAAACTTCCCACTGGGATAAACGCATGAAGTACATTTTCAAGTTTCGAAATTCAGGAGGATACACGCTTAAACATCGCCGTTAACTACTAATTTTTGTGTCACTGTTTTGTTTTGTTTTTTCTTGTTTATTTGTTTATATACTAATTTTGCATCTGACCTTGTCATATACATAAAGATCACATTACGAAATGCCTTAGGTGTGTGTGTGTGTGTGTGTGTGTGTGTGTGTGTGTGTGTGTGTGTGTGTGTGTGTGTGTGTGTGTGTGTGTGTGTGTGTGGTGTGTGCGTGTGTGTGTGTGCGTGTGCGTGTGTGTGTGTATGTGTGTAGCAGGAACAAAAGACGGATACCTGAAAACGGTTGTGCGAGGCACACGTTAGAGAGAAACATCTCCCTGTCGGCCGTCCTCAAGACCCATCAACCCCCTCACCAAAGGTTGACACTGGGTCTCCAGAAGGGACCCAGGGTCTCTTTGTATGATTTTATTTCCTCCACCTTTTCATGTAAAAAGAGCTCACAACAGGCGATAGCTCCATTCCTCCTACTGCTACAAGCCAGTGAAATATAAGCAGTCCCACAACACAGACAGTCCAACGTTTCTTCCGAGAGAGATCTATGAGTTGGCCCAAGGATCTATATTGTCTGCTGTGGGTGATATTACTGATATTGTCATTAGTACCATTAGCATTCTTCTTTTTCTTCTTGTCTTCATATATACTAGCAGGGCCCGTGAAAATCCTAAGGAATCTTTGAAGTCTCCCAAAGGAGACTTCAAAGTCTTCCGAAGGACTTGTCAAAGTCTCCCGAAAGAGTTGTCAAAGTCTCCCTAAGGAGTCTTCAAAGTCTCCTGTAGGAGTCTTAAAAGTTTCCCTAAAGAGTCTTCAAAGTCGCCCAAAGGAGCCTTCAAAGTCTCCCGAAGGAATCTTCGAAGTCTCCCGAAGGAGTCTTCCAAATCTCCCAAAGGAGTCTTCAAGGTCTCCCGAAGGAGTCTTCAAAGTCTCCCGAAGGATTCTTCAAAGTTTCCCAAAGGAGTCTTCCAATCTTCCGAAGGAGTCTTCGAAGTCTCCTGAAGGAGTCTACAAAGTCTCCCGAAGGAGTCTTTGAAGCCTCCTGAAGGAGTCTCCGAGGTAGTCTTCAAGAGAATTAATATGAAAAGCGTGATACATACCATAGTTAGATAGGTAGGTACGTAAACACTAGCGGGTTATCTCTCTCTCTCTCTCTCTCTCTCTCTCTCTCTCTCTCTCTCTCTCTCTCTCTCTCTCTCTCTCTCTCTCTCTCTCTCTCTCTCTCTCTCTCTTGCTCTCTATCTCTTTCTTTCTATCTTTCTCTTTTTCTCTCTCTTTCACAAACAAACATACACACACACAAGCACAGACACACACACATATATATATATATATATATATATATATATATATATATATATATATATATACTGTATATATATATATATATATATATAAATACACATATATATATAAATATATATATATATATATATATATATATATATATATATATATATATATAACTACCGATTATGTTGGTCTCCTTATGTAGCTATTACGAAACATTTCGAAACATCTTGAAACATTTCACTCGGAGGAAATCGTCTATCGTCAAGGCACCGCCTTCCTAGGACCTTGTTACAACAAACAAATGGTATCTGCCTGAAGAGAAAGAGGAGAATGGTGCGTGGGGTTCCCTTACTTGACGTCCTTTGAACAATTGAAGGTATCCTATCATAAATAGAAGTGAGGGGTGGGAGTTAATCAGCTAGACAGTGGGCAGTTGAATAAGATTTGTTGGTGATAGCCAGAACAAGTAAACAATTCGTGAATAGTTGTGACATGCTCAGTAAGATGTGAAAAGAAAAAAAAAATAGTCATCGTACTCATGATAAAATTTGTCTTGGGGCCGGAGGACGGGGGAAATTTGCAATAGTTTTCTGAAATATTGAAGAAATGCCTTCCACGGAGGCAGCTTTGTCCATTAGACCCTGATTGCGGACTCACTAAATTGCTTTCTAAACCCTCTCCCTCCTCCCATTCCTCCTCTTCCTCTTCTTATTCTTATCTCTCCCTTTTATCACCTTCTCCTCATCATCATCCTCCCCTCTTCCCTTTCTCCTCTTCCTTCTCCTCCTCCTCCTCGTCCACCTCCTCCTCCCCTCCTCCTTTCCTCCTCCTCGTCCTCCTCCTCCTCCTCCCCTCTTCCCTTTCTTCTCCTTCTTCTTCTTCTCGTTCTCCTCCTCCCTCTCCTCCTCTTACTCCTTCTCCTCCTCCCCTTCCTCTTCCTCCTGCTCCTGCTCCTCCTCCTCCTCCTGCTCCTCCTCCTCCTCCTCTTCCTCCTCCTACGTTTTGACGGATCCGTATACCACATACATGTCATCGGTTTATTGGCATAAATCTCTCACTGTACTTGTCCTTTCAACAGACCTCTCTCCGAAAGGAACTTGTTAGGGATAAGAATACTGTCATTAAGTTCCCCTTGCGTGTTGAAAAATGTGATTAAATGTAGGCTGAGTTCGAATGGGTGAACTAAGAACATGACATCGTATAAGAATTGGGCAGATTTATTTTTCGAATTTTGTCATTTGATCCTAATTGGCTCCATCTTGCCCCTATTTTTCACCCTCAAGAGAAAAATAAATACTGACGATGTGAAATTGTGTATATTTATATTAGATTTAGGCTTAAGTTGTCCATATCATTTCGCTCGCGTAGCGAGTTTTTTCGTTCATAAGACGACACACCTTAATCTATTTCGCAATTTTACAATCACTTTTCCATAACCTCTCGTTAGTTTATTCCTTTGCATAAGTTTCAAAATACTTATGATAACCCTGTATGTCTCACTTCATTTCTAAACACATGATTCTCACAAAAGGTCCAAATTTACCACAAATGAGCCAAGGGGTCCCTGCAGTTCGTTCATTTTCGTTCGCATTCATTCGTATTCGTTCGCCTTGTCGGATGTCGTAAAAAAAAAACTTGGACTACAAAACTTTCCATTCTTCTCTCGAAAACTATCATACATCAGATGCGTTTCTTTCTTCTTGTCCGTTCGTTATATATATATATATATATATACATTTCTTATTAAATAACACAGCAAACTGGGCGTTAGTTATCTTCTTATTGAGACTTTCTACTCTTCTAATAACTTTTCTCTCTAAAGGAGGGAGAAGGTATACAATATTTCCAAACGAGTCCATGATTGGGTAGGAAAACTAACATTATACGACGTTTCGCCTATGCATTAGGCATCTTCTGGTAATTTATTCAGAAATAAATACATACTTATATAATACAAAGATAGGTACATTAGGAGAGATCTAGGACTGTGACAATTCATCCTTTCCAGCCCGCTACTCGTGACCCATACAACTCTAGGGTCCCGCACATGTTTTGTTGTATATTAATAAGTGGCATATAGTTTCTTATCATCACTGCCTCCATGCATGGAGGCAGTGATGATAAGAAACTATATGCCACTTATTAATATACAACAAAACATGTGCGGGACCCTAGAGTTGTATGGGTCACGAGTAGCGGGCTGGAAAGGATGAATTGTCACAGTCCTAGATCTCTCCTAATGTACCTATCTTTGTATTATATAAGTATGTATTTATTTCTGAATAAATTACCAGAAGATGCCTAATGCATAGGCGAAACGTCGTATAATGTTAGTTTTCCTACCCAATCATGGACTCGTTTGGAAATATTGTATACCTTCTCCCTCCTTTAGAGAGAAAAGTTATTAGAAGAGTAGAAAGTCTCAATAAGAAGATAACTAACGCCCAGTTTGCTGTGTTATCTAATAAAAAATGTATTGAAGAGAACCTGCTCCCTAAATTCACTAATATATATATGTATGTATATATATCTATATAATATATATATACATATATATATGTATAAATATGTATATAATATATATATATATATATATATAATATATATATATATATACAAGCCGCGGGCTTCGCCGGGGGCTTGGCTGTGCAAACAGTGGCCTACGGCCGCAACTTTCCGCGCTCTAATCCCTCGTTTTCCCCTTCGGCCTCGGCCTCGGGGCGGAACCCCAACACGGGATCCCCAGCACGAAGAAGAACGCGAAGAAGAACGAGAGGAAGAAGAACGCGAAGAAGAACGCGAAGAAGAACACGAAGTAGAATGCGAAGAAGAACGCGAAGAAGAACGCGAGGAAGAAGAACGCGAAGAAGAACGCGAAGAAGAACACGAAGAAGAACGCGAAGAAAATGCGAAGAAGAACGCGAAAAAGAACGCGAAGAAGAACGCGAGGAAGAAGAAGAAGAAGAAGAAGAAGAAGAAGAAGAAGAAGAAGAAGAAGAAGAAGAAGAAGAAGTAGAAGAAGAAGAAGAAGAATGCAAAGAAGAAGAAGAAGAAGAGGAACGCGAAGAAGAAGAAGAAGAAGAAGAAGAAGAAGAAGAAGAAGAAGAAGATGATGAAGAAGAAGAACGCGAAGAAGAAGAAGAATACCACCTGACCCCGACTTACCCAAGCGCTTTTTCAAGAATATTTTTATGACAAAGTGTCACCGTAATACCACCTGTCCCCGACTTCCACAGCGTTTTTTAGAAGAATATTTTTATTTAGACTTAGATATGTTGAGACATTCTGACAG
>NC_134789.1:69769614-69801698 GCF_046742065.1 Oratosquilla oratoria
CTGCAAAATATATATATATATATATATATATATATATATATATATATATATACAGTGGCCGCAAAAAGAAATCATACTAAGAATTTTTGGTTAGATAAACACAAAAGTGCAAGTTAAATGGGTTTTGTTCACCTTTTATGATTACAATACTTATACAAAATTGTTTACATTCTAGTATTTTGTCATATTTCCTTTCATATTGATGACCCTCTCAATCCTCCTGGGCATGGAAGCGGCGAGAGTGGCGAAATACTACGGGTCCATCGAAATCAACTGCTTCTTCAGGGTCTCTTTCAGCTCCGGTATGCTGCTGGGTCGTTCCTTCTGCAGGGTGTTCTTTATTTTGTTCCAAGCATTTTCGATTGGATTGAGGTCAGGGGAGTTACCAGGCCACTCTAGAATGCCAATATGATTGTCCTCGAGGAATTTCTTGACCACTTTTGATTTGTGTGCTGGTGCGCCGTCGTGCATGAAAAAGTTGCAGTTGTGTATCTCCCAGAACTTCATCATGTGGTCACGCAGAACATCGATGTAGTTGTCTGACTTCATAGTGACGTTCTTGGGTAGGAAGAATAAGCCACCTCTGCCCTTATTACCGCTGAAGGCGCCACATACCATCACGCTGTCGGGATGTTTCACGGTTTTGACTGTGTGCTTCGGGTCGTAGCGGGAGGCATCACTTGGGCGTCTGACAATCTTCGAAGTACCCCTGATGAGCCGGAACGTACTCTCGTCACTAAACATGACCTTCTTCCACTCTTCTGATGTCCAGTGTTGATATTTCTTGCAGAACTGCAGCTTTTTCTTTTTCATGTTCTCAGTCAGAAGAGGTTTCTTGGCGGCTCGACGTGCTGGTAATTTCAAGTCTTTCTGAAGTCGATGCTGTATCGTTCTGACTGTGACCTTCTTGAGCAGCTCCGGATGTTTTTCTTTTAGTTCTAAAGCCGTTATACTAGGGTCTAACATCACTTTTCTCTTCAGAATGTGATCTGTGCATGGCAAAGTCTTTCTTGGCCGGCCAGAGCCCTCCTTCCTTCCTTCGTGGTGTGGTACCCGGGGGCAGAGAGCCATCTGCTTTCTTGAGGCGGTAAATCGTCATTCTTGTGACCTGCAGCTCAGCCGCCACGCGTATCACAGACAATCCTTGTTCTAATAGAGCCAGGGCCCGACTCTTCTGAGCCAAAGAAAGCTGACTTTTTACCATTGTGCCTGGTAAAAGTGGAGATACAGGGCGGGAAAGGCAACCCTCGAGTAAAAAAAGGGGCGCTCGGGAGCAGCCTGCAGGTGACCCTCTCTCGTCGAGCTTTGGTAGCTCAGTGAGGAGTGATGCGTGGGGGTAGAAGGGAGTAAGGAGAGACCAAGCATCCTACATCAGCACTAGCTCCACCACTTCTCCTATGGCGGAAACGAGAATAAAATTATGTCGATTCGCATGTAACATTTTTATTTGCGCTCAAAATGTAACTTTTTTTTGCGGCCACTGTATTGTATACTATATATATATATGTAATATATATATATATATTATATACTACATATATATATACATATATATATATATGTATGTATGTGTGTGTGTGTGTGTGTGTGTGTGTGTGTGTGTGTGTGTGTGTGTGTGTGTGTGTGTGTGTGTGTGTGTGTGTGTGTGTGTGTATGTGTGTGTGTGTTTGTGTGTGTGTGTATACACACAAGTATACCTCGTCTTAAATCGTTTCCAGTTTAATCACTTTCGAAGATGCATCGAATTTTCAAACAACGCGCGCGGCTCGTATCCTGAGTGCTTGGCCATATGCGATAAATTTGAAGCCTTATTTGATATAATTTCTCCACAATAGCCAACTTGAGCAGTCTGCGTTATACACTGTTAAACAATTGAATAAATTCTGAATGACAAAATACTGTATTCATATGACCATCATAAAGATTATGGGAAAAGAATGCCTATTCGTCATTAAATATCTGAGAATTCGAGGCAAACAAAAGCTTCTCTTTGCTCATTTGTCTTCCCAATCATTAAACTATACTCCACCTGAGAGAATTAGGCATTCTAAATATAATTTTCATGTGTTATAACACAGTACAATTCATACGAAAGGAAAAAGTGGGTGAACAGCAGATTATCATTTTGAAGCAAAGAAGAAATTCGAGGTGATAATATGAAATAGTGATGGTGTGATTTCTTGCTCGTGGACTTGTTGAATGAAAGTGCATTGTGCGCGTTAGATCGTGATTTGTGAAGTGCTGAACAAACAGCAACGGCATGCATGTGGCTACGGTTTCGTTTCGTGCGTTGACTGGTTGATGTAAGGGTGGTGTTTCTTACGTCACATTATAGTAGGATTTGTGTGTCCATCTGTTTGAACATTACACAGACCTTAGATAACGCTCCAGGGCACCCACAAAGCATCGGAGATCTTCACCCCGACGTTATCGTCATCTACATCCCCCCCTATGTTGCAAAGGATTGACTAAGGGATAATTGCAATCTTCAAGCTGTACTACATGAGTCGTACACTACGTCAAGCTATTGCAACAACTGACCTGAATGAGTCTATCACAGTCCGTGACTTATGGAAATGATATGACATCTACAAAGCAGTAATGAACCTATCAGTTTCATGGAATGAGATTCAGAGCACGGCTATGAATGTCGCGTGGAAACAGCTATGCCCACAATTTGTGGAGGACTTTAAGGACTTTTACGAGGCTACCAACAACAAATCCTTGGTGACGTTGAGCAGTGAGCTACAGATGGATTTAAACGAGGAAGATTTCGTAGAACTATTTTTTGAGAAAGGTAAGGAGTCCCTGACGAACGAAGAGCTGATGGAACTCCATGAGCAGCAAAATGAAGAAGAACCAGAACCAGACCCCGAGCCTCGTCACTTTACCATTAAGAAAATGCAAGAGGCATTTGCACACATGGATAAGTGTCTCGCTTTATTTGAAGAGATGGATCCAAATGCTCAACGCTTTTCAAAGGTTATGGTTATGTCACGAAGTTCTTGCTCTTTGTAACCTTATCCAGGAAGAGAGGATGAGCAAAAGAGTTCAAGGCACTCTTGATAAGTTCCTGAAACGAGTCCCTATACAACATAATTTGTCTGCTGACGATTTGTCTCCTGACGATCCTCAGCCATCAACTTCTATGATGTAACATCCTCCTACACCAGCCCCGGCAAGCAACATCGTCATGCATCAGGTAATTTTAAATTTGTTTTTTACTTAATTTTTTTAATAATTTTATTCAGAATACTGTTACAAATGTACGTGTATCTGCGTAATTTTGTTAAGTTTAAGCGGTCTCGTGGGTGCTGTGTCAGCTGACACGTGTTTTAGTACATTACGAGAGAGTGTGAGCCGAGCTTGGGAGAGTGTGTTTGTGGGAGCGCCAGGATTCGGATGTGCGCGCCGATTGAGGTGTGGTCGAGTCTGTTTATGCCCTGTATTCTGTGCCACTGATAACTATTCTGCGCCATCCCTAGCTGTGAAATGTAAAGTGCCTTAGTAAAGTGCCTTTGTATGAAATTTCCTCTTCCGACACGTGAGTTACGGTGTGTGTGTGTGTGTGTGTGTGTGTGTGTGTGTGTGTGTGTGTGTGTGTGTGTGTGTGTGTGTGTGAAGCGGCTCCCACCAGCTCCGACAGCAATATGGAGTGCCTGTTTGTGGCTTATAATGTGGTTATTTCGACTTAGTCGCTTTTCGACACAATTCGCGACCTGTGGAACCAATTAGCGACAAGAGTACTCACTGAGTGAATGTATTCTTTGAAACATTGGAACATCCTATGTATATATATATATATATATATATATATATATATATATATATATATATATATATATACCTGGTATGTTCCAATGTTCCAAAGAATACATTCACTCAGTGAGTACTCTTGCAAGTATACATATGCAAAACTACCACAAGATATATATATATATATATATATATATATATATATATATATATTATGACAAATAAGATTGAAGGTGAAAGAAGTAGACGAGGAGTAATGGGAGAATTTCACGCCTTAACGTTTCGACCCGCAGGGTCTTGATCACAAAGCTAACAACTCAAAAGCGTTTCGTATATGCAGTAAAGAATTTCTAGATTCTGAATTACAACATATTACTGAGACTTTCATCAAACTCAAATATCCAAAAGGTCTCTTATGTAGGTTGAAAAAGAAAGCCAAAGAAATAATTAACAAAAGTAAAGATAAAAATAAAGATAAGAATGATAATAAATGTAATAATGAAACCAGATATATCACAGTACCAAACTCTAATGTTAATTCATACCTAGACACTTTTCTCCTAAAAGCGGGCATCAAAATAGCCAGGACGTCAGGTAGCAAAGTAGGACATTTGGTAACACGTAGCGACAATAATCCCACTAACGAAAACAGCGTTGTTTATAAAATCCCGTGTAAAAGCTGTCCCTCTTCATATTTTGGTGAATCTGGTCGCGGACTTAATAAAAGGATAAATGAACATAAAAATGACGTAAAAGCCCATAGGACATCTAACTCCATAGTAATACATGAGGATAAACATGGTCACCTTTCAGACTGGAACAACACAACCGTACTAAATAAAGGATCATCCAAGAAACTAAGGAAGACAATTGAGGCTGCATATATCAACACTAATAACAACATTAACCATAGAGAAGGCTTTATATGTTTAGCAAAAGCCACAAGCTTATTAATAACAAAAGAATACGCAAATAGAATAACAAGCTCTCCGAAGCGTCCCATAAGATGACCCGTCCGTGTATAAAATATCCGGTTACGTTTGAGTTGTTAGCTTTGTGATCAAGACCCTGCGGGTCGAAACGTTAAGGCTTGAAATTCTCCCATTACTCCTCGTCTACTTCTTTCACCTTCAATCTTATATATATATATATATATATATATGTGTGTATATATATATATATATATATATGTATGTATATTTGTATATATGTATGTGGGACGTGGTATGTACTGTATTTCATCAAACTTGTCGGAAGACTAGTCTGCATAAAGGATTTGATGACCCGTCCGTGTATAAAATATCCTGTTACGTTTGAGTTGTTAGCTTTGTGATCAAGACCCTGCGGGTCGAAACGTTAAGGCGTGAAATTCTCCCATTACTCCTCGTCTACTTCTTTCACCTTCAATCTTATATATATATATATATATATATATATATATATGTATATATATATATATATATATATATGTATATTTGTATATATGTATGTGGGACGTGGTATGTACTGTATTTCATCAAACTTGTCGGAAGACTAGCCTGCATAAAGGATTTGATGAAATACAGTACATACCACGTCCCACCCGAGTGCCCTCGGCAGAATGATTAGTCCGTTAACTAATTCGTTCTGTTTTGAAGGGTCACGGTGGAGTGATGAGTACGGTCCTCGCTATGTAAGAAGCAAGCCGCTCTGGCGGGGGTTCGAATCCCAGCAGAAGAGTTTATTTCCACACACACACATATATATATATATATATATATATATATATATATATATATATGTGTGTGTGTGTGTGTGTGTGTGTGTGTGTGTGTGTGTGTGTGTGTGTGTGTGTGTGTGTGTGTGTGTGTGTGTGTGTGTGTGTGTGAGTGCGTGCGTATGTGTGTGTGTCTGTGTGTGTGTGTGTCTGTGTGTGTGTGTGTGTGTGTGTGTGTGTGTGTGTGTGTGTGTGTGTGTGTGTGTGTGTGTATGTATGCATGTACAGTATATGCATGAGAAATTACATAAACTCGTGATTCTAAATGTGCAGAAAACCACCAAGGAAAATAATAAAATGATGACCGAGCGCTTTTGTTTATTTAGACATCCTTAGGGTACCTTGAAAATGTCTAAATAGACGAACGCTCAGTCATCATTTTATTATTTTCCTTGTTGATTTTTCTGCATGTATGTATATATACATATGCATACATACGTGCATATATATATATATATATATACATATATGTATATATATGTATATATATATATACATATATATATATATATATATATATATATATATATATATACATATATGAATTTATGAAGCAGCCTTGCTGTGGATGTGCTGTCTTGCGACACTGCTTCTGACCCAGTGCAGTGGACAGGATGCAGGGATGACCCATCATCCAGGAGGTGCCAAGATAAGAGGGAGGGAGGAGGGTGGAGGGGAGTGGAATATATGGGAAATGAAATGGGTAGGAGTGATTTCTATGCCTTTTTCTTTTTGGCTACCCCCAGTGTAAGGGGGAAAATCCTTTGGTATATGTATGTATGTATATATATATATATATATATATATATATATATACATATACATATATATATGTGTGTGTGTGTGTGTGTGTGTGTGTGTACATATGTGTATATATATATATACATATATACATACGTCTATATGCACACCTACACACACACACACACACACACACACACACACACATATATATATATATATATATATAAGTATATGTGTGTGTGTGTGTGTGTATGTGTGTGTGTGTGTATGTGTGTGTGTGTGTGTGTGTGTGTGTGTGTGTGTGTGTGTGTGTGTGTGTGTGTGTGTGTGTGTGTGTGTGTGTGTGTGTAATCTGGTTTAGCGTCGCGAACTACTTCCTATGAGGAGGCTAGGACGAAGCCCTTTACAAAGGGTTCCTGGATCAAGCCCTCAGCAAGGCCAGAGCCAGCCACCATAAAAATTCAGTTCCCACCACACAACCCTCTTTCAAAGATGTTTTAAAAATCCCCTATTGTAACTCCATCAGTCCTTCTTTTAAATTAATTCCCAACAAGCGTCTCACAGTTGCTTACCATTGCCCTAACACTGTACACAAACAAATTGTTAACATCCATCAAAGGTTAAAGGGAACTGAGGCCCCAGGAGTGTATAGCCTTCCTTGTAAAGATTGTGATTAAGTGTACCTTGGTCAGACCGGAAGTGATCTTAATACCAGGTTAACTGAGTACAAGAGATTCATTATGTATGCCCAGGAAAATTCCGCTGTATTCCAACATGTCAGTATAAAAAATCACAGTTTTGACTGGGACAAGGCCAAAATTTTGTTTAAGACCAATTGTAGCTTTAGAAGAAAAATTGTTGAATCAGCCTTAATCGAAGAATGTCCGAACTTGAACATCTCCGAAGGTCAATGGTCCCCGGACATAATCTCATGGCTAGCTGTGAGCAGTTTGGTCAAGAATTTTCACCCTCCTGACCCCGCTCCCTCACCAATCTTGACCCCGCTTCCCTTCTTACCTCACACCTCCACCCACACATCCCCTCACCTCTGACTCCGCCCTGCGCGACGGATTGTCCTGTTTTTAGCTCTGTGTGTTCCCCTTCTACTCACATCTCAATTGTACTTATGTCTCTGCAAATTCTTGTAACCTGTACTTTCCTGAAGAGGGCTATAGCTATTAGCCGAAATATAGAAGTTATACTTTCTTCCAAGTTTCCTTTTATTCCGACTGTGGGTTCTTCGTGGTTATTATTTACAAATGTGCCACTACATTTTGTCTAAGTGATATATATATATATTTATATATATATATATATATATATATATATGTGTGTGTGTGTGTGTGTGTGTGTGTGTGTGTGTGTGTGTGTGTGTGTGTGTGTGTGTGTGTGTGTGTGTGTGTGTGTGTGTGTGTGTGTGTGTGTGTGTGTGTGACTTGCCGTTCAGAAGTTGATTCCCGCTCACGTTGACCGACCACCACCCGCCCAGCACCGTTACATTATCCAATTCCAAAGCTTCCCACAACTGCACGGAAAGATAAGATATTTTTCTCGTGTGTGTGCGTGTGACATACACGATACGATTTTTTTTATTCTAGTTAACGACAGTCGATTTTATTTGAACTAGGGGTCGACGATCTGAAGATGGAACGTGGTCCTAGATGATCGAGACCTCATATGGCGCTGACTCGTCCCTATCCAAGACAGGACATTTTTTTAAGTACCTTAACAAATACATCACTTTACTCCTTAATTCTTCAGCGACCGAGGGCTGTGGGGGATCATTTCATTACGGGGAGTGGGGCTATTTTATCGCGGGGGGATTATTTCAAGGCGTAGGGGTGGAGGTGGTGGGACTATTTTATCGTAGAGGGCTCCTGCCCTCCTTTGAGCCCCCATTACTTCCGCTTGGGGGGAGAAGAAAGACTTAATTTATTCATATTGCCATCACCACCGGGATGTGTGGGATGGGGGAAGGCAAGGTGTGTGGGTGGGAGAGGGCAGGAAAATTGGGAAAAGGAGGAAAGAGGGAGTGATAGGTTATAAAGAAGAGGAGGAAAGGGATTTTGAAAAGGAATGGGAGAAGGAAAGAGAAGGTCGATGGAATAGGAATCAGAGGAGGAATAGGAGAACAAGCGGAAAGGGATGAGAGACGGAGTGGATAAGGGAAAGGAGAAAAGGAAGAAAAAAAGTGATGGGCTAGAAGGAATAAGAGTCAGGGGAGGGGGAAAAGAATGAAGAGGAGGGAGAATGGAAGAGATAAGAGATGGATTGAGAATGGGAGAGATAAGAGATGGATTGAGAATGGGAGAGATGAGAGATGGATTGAGAAGAAGGGGAGGAAAGGGGTAGAAGGGGAGGGGGGAAAGGGGAAAAGAGGAAGTTGAGAGAGAGAATCAGTGGGTTGAGAGGAAAAGGAAGAAACTGAAGAAGAGGAAGAGAGAAAGAGAGGAATGAAGGAGGGAGAGGGGAAAGGAGAAAGGGAAGAAAGAGGAGTGATGGTTTTGGAAGAAAAGGAATGAAGTGAAGAGGAGAAGGGGGAGGAGGAGGAGGAAATGGAGGAGGAGGAGGAGGAGGAGGAGGAGGAGGAGGAGGAGGGGAAGGGAAAGGGAAAGGGAGGGTGAGGGAGGGAGGAGGAAGAGAGGAGGAGTGACTTTTATAAAACTCACAGACGAGACAAAAGTGTCTCAGAAGGAAGAGGAGGGTACGGAGGAGGAGGAGGAGGGAAAGGCGTTCAGTCCGCTGAAGTGTCGATCCCTGGACTGACTAAAAGTTGATTAAGAATGCTACACAGTTGGTGAGCTTGGAAGAGGAAAGGGGTTGGAAAGGTCTAGAAAATTGCTGAGATTGATGGAGGAATTGGAGTGGAAGGTTGATGTAGGGAAGGGGAGGAAGGTTGAGGGAGAATGGGAACGAAGAGGGGAAGAACAACAGTAAGTCAAGAGGGAGAGAGAAATAGATCAAAAGTAATAACCAAAACTGCATCCATATGAGTATTCATTTTGTTGTAAAGCGAAGAACCTACGCCAGGAGGCTCGTAGCTGCGGCCGAAACCGACACCTTTGACCTATATACACTTGGTCTGTTGGGGCAGGTGACAAGCAGTCACTATTGTGAGAGAAGTAAAGATTGTAACACACAGCTAGCTGAACAAATGAGAGACCAGCATGCCTCCTATTATGCCACCACTTTAAATCTTGATTCTATTTTGTCTTTATTGATCTATTTTGTTTATTTATATCTTGTATTTATTTATCTATCTATTTATTTTATATATTTATCTATTTCTTCGTCTATTCATTTATTTACGAGCGACCGGCTGCGCCCGTCCCTGCTTTACAGGTTGCTTGGCCTCCTGCCCTTATTAAATATCTACAAAATGAGGCACAAACAAAACTTTCTTCTTCTTTTTTTCAACTTCACATCTTTACACAGACTTAAGATACCAATGAAGAGACAAAATAATTTTTACCACTTTATCGACAATATGTTACAATTTGTTTATTTTAGAAAATAATCGATTGTTTACAAAAAAATCTATATATATTAAAATATATTCATTTATCTAATTCCTAACGTCGAGAACAAATGATTCATAAGGAGCCGATGTAGCGAAACAAATGATACATACAGGACAAGGTGGCAATCAATCAATTCACATACAAATGGGGTAGTAAAACCGACAACTCTTCATCGTGCCGGGGTTCCTCCAGGGGGCCTGGTGTTCCTCTAGAGGCCTAGAGTTCCTTAGAAGTCGGGGTTATCTTGGAGCAGGGGTTCCTAAAGGGGCCGTGGTTCCTTAGGAGGGCCGGGGTTTCTTAGAGGCGCCTGGGGATCAGCTGGGGACTCGAGCTTCCTTGGGATGTTCAGGATTCCTTAGAGGATCCGGGGTTCCTTTGGGAGGTCGGGGTTCTTAAAGAGGGCCGGAGTTCTTTTAGAAACCCAGAGTTTCTGTAAGGGGTCAGGGTTCCTTAGGGTGGCCCGGAATTCCTAAGGGAGCCCGATGTTCTTAAGGGGGGCCTGAGGTTCCTTAGGGTGCCTCTGGGGCCAGGGCTCTTCTAGACCCGAGTTTCTTTAGGAGGACCGGATATCCTTTGTGGTCGGGCTTCCTCTAGGGAGCTGAGAGCCCTCTACGGAGGTCTGGATTACTCCACAGGCCTGGGATTCCTCTTCGAGGGAGCCGAGATTCTTTTAGAGACCCGGGGCTCCCCTACAGGCCCCAGGCTTCTTCTAGAAGCACGGGGATCCTCTAGGGACTCGGGGTTTGTCTAGGGACTAGGATTCCGCCAGTGAACCGGGGCTCCTCTAGAAGCTCGGGTTCTTCTAGAGGTTCCGGGGTTCTTCTAGAAGCCCGGGATTCCAGTAGGGGCCCGAGATGCGTCTGTGGACTGGGATTCCTCAAGAGTGTCGGGGCTCGTATATGTGACCGGGGTTCCTCTAGGGTCTTGGTTTCCTTTAGGGAGCTGAGAGTCCTCTACGGAGACCTGAGTTACTCTACAGGCCTATAATTCTTCTTCGAGGTGACCGGGGTTCTTTTAGAAGTCCGGAATTTCTCTAGAGGACCAGAGGTTCGTCTGGGGACTGGGATTCCTTCAGGAGGTCGGGTTTTCTCTATGGGACCGGGGCTCCTCTAGAGGCCCGGGATCCTCTAGAAGCTCCGGGGTTTTTGTAGGAGCCCGGGATCCGTCTAGGGGCTGAGATTACTCAAGGATATCAGGGTTCCTCTAAGGGCGTGGTATCCTCTAGGGGTCTGGGAGTCCTCTACGGGGGCCTGGTTACTCCACAGGCCTGGAATTTTTCTTTGAGGGGGAGCAGTGATGGCTCTCTCAGAGGCCCGTAGTTTCTCTAGAGACCCAGGGGTTTCCTCTAGAGGCCCAGGAATCCTCAAGTGGCCTGGGATTTGTCTATGGACTGGGATTCCTCCAGGGAGCCAGGACTCCTCTAGAGGCCCGGATTTTTCTAGAGGCTCTTGGGTTCTTCAAGAAGCCTAGGGTTCCTGTAGGGACCAGGATGCGTCTGGGATGCCTCAAGGTGTTCCGGGTTTCTTCTAGAGGCCCAGGGCTCCTCTAGGGGCCTGGGAATTCTTTACGGGAGCCTGGGTTACTCTACAGGCGTGGGATTCCTCTTTACAGGGGCCGGGGCTCTTTCAGGGGCCCGGAATTCCTCTGGAGGCCCCAGGCTTCTTCTAGAGGCCTGGAGATCCTTTTGAAGCCTGGGGTTTGTCTGGGGACTAGGACTTCTCCAGGGGGTTGGGGTTCCTTTGGAAGTTTGGTTTCCTCCAATGGGTCGGGGGTTCCTTAGGAAGGCCGGGGTTCTTCTACGGATCCAGGGTTTCCTTTGGGGTGCCGGAACTCCTTAGGGGTTAGGATTCCTCTAGGAGCATGGGTTACTTCGGGATTGGAGTTCCTATGTGGCAGAGACTCTTATAGAGGCCTAGGGATCCTCTGGGGTCGGAATTCCTGTATGTTTCCAGGATTTCCTTTGGGGCCGGGATTCCTTAGGGGTTGGGATTCTTTTGGGGTCAGAATTCATCCTTTGGTGTCGGCGGGGTCATTCTTTGGGGGTGATAGCGATCTCACTCATCGTCCTCTGTCATCGATCTACCCCAGATGGACTCCTCCGGCCTCCAAAGGTTCCGGTGGTTAATGGACACAAACGATTTGGACATACTAGGAAATTATCAATTTCTTCCTTTGCCTGCCGCAATGGCAGGCAGGCCACAGTAATAAACAAATAGAAAAAGTAATGATAATAATTATAATAATGATGATGATAATAATGACAATAATGATAATAATAATAATAATAATAAGATACGAACCTTCAAGGAGTGTGTTATTTACCTAATTGTAGTGTAGAGGAAAGGAGTAACGCTAGTTGGGTCCCGTCTCCTATTCTCCTATTAATCATACCTAGCCTCAAATGCATGTACAATTCCAACTTAATCTATATCCTTAATTTTCAATTATCATGTATAGATTTGAATAAATGTATTGTTCCAGCTTGGGATATATCTCTTTCTAAGCCATACCAAGTATTTATGCATCTATATGGAAAACTGTTTTACTTCACGCCATTTAGACAAGTAGTCTTTCTTAACTTGTTCTCATGATCTCTTAAATCCCTCCTATTCTTAATCTGTCCCTCTATATGACCTGAATAATGTAATCATATCACCTCTCTCTCTTCGATCTTTTAAAGATGGCAGACCCAATGTTTTTTAGTCTTTCCTCGTATGGTTTATCTACCAGGTTGGGGACCAGTTTGGTTGCTGCTATTTGTATCATGTCGATCTTGCTTATACCCTTCACTGTGTATATGAACCATACCACTGATGCATATTCCAGTCTTGGGATCAGTGTTTCGATGAGTTTTTCTATCATTTCTTCATCCTTATAGTGAAAATCTATACTTCTACAGCAACGAATGCGTCTCTTCTACTATTTATTGTGTGTGTGTGTGTGTGTGTGTGTGTATGTGTGTGTGTGTGTGTGTGTGTGTGTGTGTGTGTGTGTGTGTGTGTGTGTGTGTGTGTGTGTGTGTGTGTGTGTGTATGTTTGTGCATTTTGGCAGCAGGTTTTCCCGAAGACAGATTTTGTTGAAAAAAGGGTAATTTCCTTCGTTAGTAATTTCGATTTTTCTCTTTGCAGTCTTCTGCGTAGTTTAACGCTGAGATACTCGTGCTAAATGGCATCTTGATAAAAGAGAGGAAATGGTTCGTTTTGTATTCGTGACGCTCCATCAATTGATGACATGACATATATATATATATATATATATATATATATATATATATATATATATATATATATATATATATATATATATATGTGTGTGTGTGTGTCTGTGTGTGTGTGTGTGTGTGTGTGTGTGTGTGTGTGTGTGTGTGTGTGTGTGTGTGTGTGTGTGTGTGTGTGTGTGTGTGATTCACCATGGTCTTGGATCACGTGTTGAACTCGTGATCGACATCTGTTACCATCCCGGAAGAGAGCTGAGAGCTCATATATTGTATGACCGATCTATGGGTAATACTGACCTTACAGGCACACACATACCCCAAACTCCCCGCCCACGAGAGTTGAGTAACGACTCGCAGCGCAGTGATATTGAAATTATTTCAGCCCTGGGCGGGATTCGAACTTGGACCGCACACTGCAAGACAATTAATGGCAGATGTGCGAGAAATTTTCGGTAATTGTGTCATCTCAAGATTTCATGACATTCCTTGGCCCCCAAGATTTGTCAGTTTGTGATTTTTTCTTGTGGGCCTACCTGAAGAGTCAAATCTACATGACTCGGCCAAGAACAATGGATGAATTAAGACAAAGAATTCAAGACGAAATTCGTGGTATCCCAGCTGAGATGTTGCAGCCAGCAACGGGGAACCTCAAAAGCAGATTGGAAGAATACATACGTACAGAAGGGAGCCATCTATAGGACGTAATTTTCAAACATTGATAATTTGGATTACTGTCTCTTAAAAGACAAGTTGTAATGGTTCAATTGCTGTCAATGTTTTTCTTCTACTTTTATTGTTGTTGTTTTTTCAAAAGTTCCCGTTTTTCTGTGTCACCCTACACACACACACACACGAGGAGGCATACATGCAGAAATTGATACGTGGTACAGCTAAGGACTCGAACCTCCGCTAGCACTCGAGTTGCTCGATGTTGATGGCTTAGAATTATTACCACGGTTCACACACAAACACACGCTCGCACACATACACACATACACACACACACACACACACACACACACACACACACACACACACACACGTGGCGCAGTGTTTAGAGTTAACGGCTGCCACTACGGCGATCCGGGTTCGAATCCCGCCCATGACTGAAATAACATCAGTGTCGCTGCGCTGCGAGTTGTTACTCCAACTCTTGTGGGCGGGGAGTTGTGTGTATGTGTGTAGTGTAAGGTCACAACATTACCCATAGATCGATCATATATGAACTCTGAGCTCGCTTACGGGAGGGAAATAGCTGTCGATCACGAGTACAACACGTGATCCAAAACTTTGGTGAATCACACACACACACACGGGTCGACGGTGTAGCGGTACTGCAAACGATCTCTAATTCAGCTATCAGAGTTGGAGACTCGCCCAGTACAGAAATTTTTTATTAGTTGCATTGGTGGGTGGGTGTTTTGTGTGTATGTGTAAGATTACAACATTTCCCAAAGACCAGGCCATATATGAGCTCTGAGCTCTCATCCGGAAGGGTAATAGCTGTCGATCACAGATCCAACACGTGATCGAAGACCACTATGAATCACAAACACACACACGTATATGGGTGACTTGGAGAATTCTTCACACTTAAATTTTTAGTTTTATGCATTACGAGGCCACAGCACGTTACTGGGAGGAAACTGTCCACATGATATAGTCAAAAAATATTCTCTTAGTGGAATTGCATGGACGACTGTGGCCAGATTGTCGCAAATTCATTATTTCCATTGCCAATGGCTTTTGATCTATGCAGTACCAGGGATTTCATTGAGTTCAGAGGAAGGTTTCATAGGAATACCTTCACCTAGCTTGAGGCCATCTGCAGAAACACACTCATAAAAGAAGATATAGCTAAACTAGAAGAGGTATACCGTACTACCATGCAAAGAAAGGTTGGAAAAATTACTAGATGAAAAATATATTTGTATTAAAAAAGGAGTGATGAATTAAAACAATACATACACAAGGAATATATATATGTGCATGTATATATATATATATATATATGTATATATATATATATGTATATATATGTATATATATATGTATGTATATACATATATATATATATATATATATATACATATATATATACATATATATGAGTGGAAGGTGTCAAGGGGACGCAGAATGATGCAAAAGTGAATATTCTCTTACGTTTCGACGGATGTCTTCCTCAGAGAGACTACAGACTATCAGATTCCACTCATCTGTCTCCACTTTATACTACATATATATATATATATATATATATATATATATATATATATATATATATATATACATATTGATGCAAGGAAGAAAGACTCATCAACAAGGACAGCGTTGTTTACAGCATACCATGTGGTGGATGTTCTGTAGTATATAATCAAAGGGAGCTTACGAAAAGGATAGGAGAGCACAAAGGTGACCTGCGGCATCAGAGTCTCGAACTCCCTAGTGGTGCATGCAGAATCACACGAACACCTTCCTAGGTGGAAAAGTGCTCGCCTCTTACACGCGGGACTTGAAAGGAGAATGAGAAAGTTAATGGAAGCCGCACATATCGTCACAGGAGAGGTCTCCAACCACAGAAGAGGAGGTTGCAAGTCTGTCATTGGTTGCAGCTAGGCTGGTCCTCGGCGAAAGCGCAGACCAATCAACGCGCACCATTCTAGGACGTCCAGCAAGATGATTTGATATGATAGTATATATTACGATGATCTGTACTAGTCTGTTACTCTGAAGAGGACGTAAAGTCGAAACGTTAGATTACATCAGTGTTCCTGGTTCAACTTGTGTTTCCTTACCACCTTTACCACCTTTACCACTTTCACACACACACACACACACACACACACACACACACACACACACACACACACACACACACACACACACACACACACACACACACACACATATATATATATATATATATATCTACATATATGTATACATATATATATATATATATATATATATATATATATATATATATAAACAGACGTACACAAGAAATTGAAATTACACCGGCAACACCTGCATTAAATAAACTCACTATTATAGGCACATGACCGTTCACGTGCGCGCACACATATACTCGTACGGATGTACACAGATTGACATTCTCACACTCGTTTGATGCACAAGGGAGATGGAACAAAATAAATTTTCGTACACAATTACAGGACCTCACAAACATTCATAATATTGCTAAAAAATTAAATAAGAAATAAGATGAATAACGGAAGCTGAAAATAAGAAACAAATAGATACTTCAATATAGAGGGAGATGATCTACATCCATAGCGGTTCCCGGACATTTGATCGACGAACATTTGACCGAGCGGACATTAGACCTAACGGACCTTTGACCGAATGAAATTCTGTTTATTTTTATTCATAATTTGAAAAAGGATGAGCAGAATATAACCACAAGATTATTTTTTATTATTATTATTGGATAGCCGCTGACGTTCTGTGTAGCTGATCGCTCGAAATTGCTGAAGGCCTTTTTTTCCTCATTGTTCAATGTGGAACAGAAGTTTCCGATATTCATCTGTAAACCAGTATTTGCAGATTTCGAGGCCTCTTACCTCTTCTTCAGCTGGGTGGTAATAGTGAATATTTTAATCCTCTTAGTCTACTGTATATGTTCACAAGTGAGAATGATCTCACCTCACCGAGTGGGCTGTGATTTTTTGTCTATGACTGTTATGATCAAACGTCGCTATAGTGTTCTAGTCCTTTTTTTTTTTTTTTTAGGGAAGTATCAATTGATTCTGCTGTGTATTTAAAGGTGCATCCCTTCAAAATACTTACATTGGATTCACCAGAACTTCTTTAGAAAAAAGGCTTTATCACCATTGTTACAATGGTGGAATTTTTGCTTACTACACTGCACAACATGACAAAAGACCACAAACAGCAGATTTAAGAAATAATACTTTAATCATTTACTGAACAAATAATCACCGCAGACTACAAATAGCAGAATTGTTTTAATCGAAAAAATCAGACCACCTTTAAATACTCAGCAGAATCAATTGATACTTCCCTAAAAAAAACGGACTAGAACACCATAATGACGTTTGATCATAACAACCGCAGACTACAAATAGCAGAATTGTTTTAATCGAAAAACTCAGACCACCTTTAAATACTCAGCAGAATCAATTGATACATACATATACCAAGGCTTTTTCCCCCTTACATGGGAGGTAGCCAAAAAGGGAAAGGCATAAAATCATTTCCACCCATTCCATCCCTGAATACACTCCACACCCCTCCACCCTCCCTCTTATCTGAGCACCTCCTGGATGACGGGTCATCCCTGCACCTTGTCCACTGCCCTAGGTCAGAAGCAGTGTCGCAAGACACAGCACATCCACAGCAAGGCCGCTTCATTAAATCGGCGACCCCCCCCCACCCTCTCCGTCCCCCCATTGCATAAAAGGAGAGGACGGGGAGAAATCCCTTCAGGCTGCGTCAAATTTTGCTCACACATACTACCTCACCCCCCATCCCCCCGCCCATTCCACCTCATGCAATCACATCATCCATATACAACCATTCTCCATTCACCCCTGTCTTCTGTCCTCTCCCGTCCTTCCTCAACAGACATTCCCCTCTTCCCCAAAGCCCCCTTCACCCCATCCATCCACCTCATCCTAGGACGCCCCCTCATGTTCACTCCCTCCACATCTGCCTTCCATACTTCTTTTACTAGTCTTTCTTCACTCATTCTTTCCATGTGTCCAAACCATCCTAATACTCTATCATCAATCCTATCTCCCAGCTCATTTTCCACCCCTGTTCTCCTCCTCACCTCCTCATTTCTCACTCTATCTAGCCTAGTAACCTCCATCATACTTCTCAGACACCTCATCTCAAACGCATTCAAACTCCTTCTCTCTTCTTCTCTTATGTTCCATGTTTCTGCCCCATACAGTGCTGTTGGCCCAATCACTCCTTCATACAGTCTCCTCTTAGCATCCATTCCCAAATGTCTATTCCTCATTACACTCTTCAATCCACCAAGGCATTTACTCGCTTCTCTCAATCTAAATTCTACCTCCACCTTCACTCCACCTTTTCCTGCCACATTTACACCCAAGTATCTAAAACAATCCACTTCCTCCAGTCGCTCTCCCTTAATGCTCACTTCCAGTCTACTGCCACTTTCACCCCTTGTACATCTCATCACCTTACTTTTACCCATATTTATCTTTAGCTTTCTTCTATCACATACTCTCCCAAACTCTGCCACCAACTTCCTCAATCCCTCCTCCGATCCTGCCACAAGCGCAGTGTTGTCCGCAAACAACAGCTGGCTCGCCTCCCACTTTTCTCCATATTCTTTAACCATCTCCAATCCCTTGCTCACTACCCTTGCATTTACCTCTCGCACCACCCCATCCATGTATAAGTTGAACAGCCAGGGCGACATAACGCATCCTTGACGAAGTCCCACCTTTACCTCGAACCACTCACTCTCTCCATTTCTAATCCTGACACAAGCTCTACTACTCTCATAAAAACTCTTGACAGCTCCCAGAAGCTTTCCTCCTATCCCGTATATCTGCATAACCTCCCACAGTGCCTTTCTGTCTACCCTACCGTAAGCCTTTTCCAGATCCATAAAAGCCCAAAAAACATCCTTCCCCTTTCCTATAGCTTTCTCACATATCTGTCTTACCACAAAGATCTGATCTACACAACCTCTACCTGTCCTAAATCCACACTGTTCCTCACCAATTACTCCCTCTGTTCCTCTCCTAATCCTCTCAATCAAGATCCTCCCATAAGCCTTCCCAACTACACTTAACAAGCTAATCCCTCTGAAACTACTACATTCACACTTGTCCCCTTTCCCCTTGTAAAGAGGAACTATACAGGCACTCCTCCAGTCCTCCGGCACTCTACCCTCTCTCCAGCAAACATTAAATTACCTCACCAGCCAGTCCACCATCACTGTACCTCCCTTTTTCAGACATTCTGTATGGCATCCATCCAGACCAGGTGCCTTACCTGCTTTCATCATCTTAACAACTGCCTTCACCTCATCCTTCCTTATTTCTCCTCCATTTTCCTCACTCATCACGGTCATTTTCTTCGCATTTCCCACTGCAGCTATCTTTCCCTCCCTATCCTCCTTCACATTTAGCAACTCCCTAAAATATTCTGCCCATCTCCCCCTTACTGCCTTCTCTTGCATTATCATTTCTCCATATGCACCTTTTACCTTTTCTTCTATACTTGATTCGCCTCCTTTTCCTCTCTTAATTTCTTTCCAAAACATCTATTTCCCCCTGTCCTTCTTGTTCCACACACCATCCTTGCACACTTTATGACTCCCTCCTTGAACCATCCCCATTCCTCCTCCACACCCAGCTCCACTCTATCCTTTATTCCCTCCCACTCCTCCTTCAGCTTCTTTTCGTACTCCTTCTCCTTTCCCTTTTCATTCAAAGAGTTCACTCTAAGAACCTCCCTACCTTTTGTCCCTTTCCTCTTTCTCCATCTATCCTCCACTCTCAACTTACCTTCCACCAAAAAATTATCTGATATTCCCCCACCCTCTCCCCTAAGCACATAACGGACTAGAACACCATAATGACGTTTGATCATAACAGTCACAGACAAAAAATCACAGCCCACTCGGTGAGGTGAGGTCATTCTCACTTGTGAACATATAGACTAAGAGGATTAAAATATTTACTATTACCACCCAGCTGAAGAAGAGGTAAGAGGCCTCGAAATCTGCAGATACTGGTTCACAGATGAATATCGGAAACTTCTGTTCCACATTGAACAATGAGGAAAAAAAGGTCTTCCACAAATTTCGAGCGATCAGCTACACAGATCGTCAGAACGTCTGCGGCTATCCAAATTAACAAAGATTACTCCAATTACATTTTTTGCAAATTTACTGAAGGATAAGAAATATAAAATTTTATGTAATTGGTTTATCAAAATTGTAGGTGCTTGTATATGCGTATTTAACATTAATTAACAATTTGACATATATTAATGGTTGGTTAATTGTTTCTTTGAACTATTTAGTCACGCTTAATCCAAACCAACGTTAAATAGTTTGCGTAGACACTGATTCACATGCTTTTTAAAAGTCGTTGTTTTGTGAAGTGTTTCACATTTATTTATATATTTTTTCTTTTAAGTTTATATTTTAGTTTATTTTGTTTTATGTGATTGTCTAAGAGCAATTGCCCACAGTTTTAATTGCTTCTTTCCTAATTATTTATTTTCTCTTATAAAGCAATTACATTATCAAAATAAATACGGGATGATATATTTTATAACTTAGTAATTTTCTAATAAGGCAATTCTATTATGATTAAATTGAATAAAATATATCATCTATCATTTAGTAAATGTAAAAATATATATCCTGTTAGAAATTAGATATAAAAGTAAACAATTAGATTTTCATATTTTTTCTATTATGCAAAAATGCTATTTTTATCCTATCTATAATTTTTCTCAAATTAGAAATAAAAAGAACTAACTGAAATTTCATTCGGCCAAATATACGTCTATCCATACGTCTATTCTGTCAAATATCCACTCGGTCAGATGTCCGCTCGGTCAAATGTCCACTATGTCAAATGCCCGCTCGATCAAATGTCCGCTCGGTCAAATATTCGACGGTCAAATGTCCGCTGCGTCAAATGTCCGTTCGGTCAAGTTGTCCGTCGGCCAAAAGTTCGGCCACAATCTAGAGCCTCTGGAGAGTTCAAGATAAACTAGAAGCTGTGAAAATAACTAACGAGAAAACGGAGGTGATTTTTATGACTGATATTACTTTATATAAAAAATCAAATGTCCGCATTTGGAATGAGTCAGTGTCAGAAACATATAAAAAGTGACTAAAATGTTTGACCACGTAGCATATAGAAAGAGAGCAGACTTTGTTCAGAAATGAACAAGAAAAGATTCAATCGAGAAGCAGAAAGGGCCAGTTTCGTCGACCACCGTAGATGATGGATCAAAATTGATCCGAAAGGGGTCTCTACACCTGAAAAAAATCGATTGGCGGCATTGAGAAGACAAGGGAAAGTAAAAGTATCACCTGATAGAGAAGAAGTTAAGCGCTTAAGCAATGTACTGCAGTGCCTTTTTTATTATTATTGTTGTTTCAATATATTCTTATTGTTTATTTGTTCATCAGACCTTTGTATTCATTTGATTATATGTCATTCTATCTATTAATTCATCTGTTTATTCAGCATCCAACCTTTCCATAAACCAGAACACTCTAACATACACGAATGCACATAGCTCGATAGTGTAGTGGTTCTGCGCTTAATAACCAATTTAGCGATCCGAGTTCGAGTCCGCCTAGGGCTGAAAATTTTAATATCGCTGCACTACAAATCGGCACTCCTACTCTGATGACTAAAGAGATGTGTGTGTGTGTGTGTGTGTGTGTGCGCGTGTGTGTGTGTGTGCGTGCGTTTGTGTGTGTGTGTGTGTGGGTAAAGTCACATCATTACCAATAGATCGGGCTATATATGAATTCTGAGATCTTATTCAGGGGGTAATAGCTGACGGTCACGAGTACAACACGTAATCCAAGGGCGAGTGACAAGAGGTGATGGGAAAATATAGTAGATTAATAAATTGATTATTAATAGAATAAAAAATACAAAATGCATAAAAATATAAAAAACACCGATATATGTATGTATGTATATATATATATATATATATATAAAACACCAATACATGTATATATATATAAATATATATATATATATATATATATATATACATATATTGACGTAAGCGGAGTAGGACACACAGGACTCCTGTGTTTCCTACTCCGCTTACGTCAATCTGTCAGAATGTCTCAACATATATATATATATATATATATATATACAGTACATATATATATATATATATATGTGTGTGTGTGTGTGTGTGTGTGTACATACATATGTAACGGGACGGTGTAACGGTATCGTTACATTATTTCCATCCAACGTTACTTGTACACACAAACTGTAACGGGGTCGTCACATCATCACGAAAAAGGGGTCACTTGCACAAACGCTTCTAAGTTTTTGTTCTTTATTGTCGTATCAAGACAAACTTAGTTTACACACTATTACACAGTCTTATCACTAGGGCACGTCACTTAGAACCGACTGCTCTTGGGGTCTGTGAGCTAGTTTTCATGCCCGGAAATGATGAGTAGACAAAAAATCTAGAGTTGCCCTGAATTGTGGACTTCTCTTATTATCTTGTTAATTTGTTGTCCTACAAGGGTGGGGCAACTGCATTAATTACGTATTGCTGTCTACTATCATACATGTTGATTATATATCCAGGGGAGGACCGTCAGTATACATAATATCGTATGTCAGTACTGGGTGGCTACTAGATTGATTGCGTGTGTTCGTTTGTGTGTGTGTGTGTTTGGTGGTCGACGGTGTTGTCGCGAAGCCAAAGGATCGATGTGTCAGGGATTTGTGGGTCCCACTGGGCCTCGTGATGTTTGACTCAGCGTTTTGAATGCCCGTGGTGGACAGTGAGTTAAGAAGTGGGTTATATGACTGGGGTTATATTACTCGTGTATATGAGACGTATACATATCGCTCTCCCCCTGGGGTTAGGTGGCTCCCGGCACCTAGGTTACATGGTTTACAAAAGTATTTATATGGGTAATACATCGAGAAAAAAATTTCAGAGACACAAAATCCTGTGGGATTAAAAATGTGAAGATGGGGGGGTGTTGTTGGAGTGAATCTGAGGTTCCAAGGGGGATCATGAACTGTAATTAAGGGGTAGCGATGTTGTGTCTCAGAAGTGTAACGTTGTGTCTCACCAGATTACATGTTATATTAAATGTCACATGAAAGATTACACTATATCTTTGATAACACTGTTAAAATCACTTTCTAAATGTTATGGTTTTTATGGTTTAACACTATCACTGTGGGGGGTGTCATTTTCTCAATAATGTTCTATGGTCAGTTTGGTGTGTTACATCACTTTCTAACTGTTATGGCGTTCATGTGTTTTAGTACCAACACTGTAGGGAATGTTATTTTCCAACCCAGTTCTATGGGTAGTGTGGTGTAACACATCGCACTTGTTGGCAATCACAATAGATATATATATGGTTTCCCGTAAAGAATATTATAAGATTTATGAACGTGGGTGAGACACAGCATAAACTTAATCTAGGTTTACAGTAAATCGGGAATGGGAGTTGAAAGGTTATGGAAGGTTTTACTTCGTGCAACAGAATATGATTATTATTACCAGTATAAAGAGAATGAGTAAGAGGGAAAGGGCTGTGGAGGTATATGGTAGTACCTCTAGTGTAGGTCAAGTGAGTCCATGTCAAAAGTAGTCGATGTTTAAGGTGGGTAATTAATGATGTATTTAATTTTGGAGGATGAAGATTATGTCTCAGTGAATGAGGATATGTTTATCTGACTCTCGCTAAGGTTATATTGGTCGGAAGGAAGTAGAGAAGTTTCAATAGATATGCGGAAAGGAGTTCTTATTGGAAATGGGCCATTTTAACCTCCACTGATAGATACATGACGTCCTGCATCTTCAGGGGCGAGAGCTAGAGTGCATGTTTAATTGCGTCGACGCAGAGTCATGGGATGAGACTTGCGTTTTGGTGATTGGTGTGTGTCTGTGGTAGGTGGGTTGTGGATGGGAGGTGAGATTGGGTCGAGGTTCAGTTTGACCTTTCTCAACTTCTCTCCATGTATGGTGAAGGTGGTGTGATCGGAAGGATCTGTTAGTAGGAAAACATTGTTAGGGAGTGAACTTGTGACTGTGAAGGGGCCTAGGAATTTGGGTTTGAGTTTGTTTGTCCTACTTGAGTCTTTTACCATGACTGAGTCGCCAAGTGCTATGTCAAGTGGAATTGACCGTTTGTGTTGTTTTGTCTTTGTCTTCTCCTGGGCTTCTTTCAGGTTTGCTCTAACTTGTTTGTAAATGGTTTGCATACCTCTTTTGATGCAGTGTGCGAGGTTATCTAGGTTGTATAAGGGTGGGGGTGGTTGGTTGAATATTTGGTAGGGTAGGCGCATTGGTTGGCCGAAAATGATCTCATGTGGGGACATCTTTGTTTCGGAATTGACTGTGCTATTGATACTGGCTTGTACCTGTGGTAACCAATCTTCCCAACTGTCCATGAGGTCGTTGACCAAGGGTCTGAGAATCTCTAGGACCTTGCGATTTGTTCGCTCAGTCAGACCGTTTCCCTGAGGGTGGTATGCAGTGGCAAATGTTTGGTCAATGTTGTACAGGTGTGCTATTTCGCGCATCACCTGATTTTTGAATTCTGAGCCATTGTCAGATAACATTGTGTGTGGTATGTTGTATCTACAAAAGATATTGTTGACTAGGGCTTTGGCTACATTCTCTGCTGTTTTGTCTTGGAGTGGTATTAAGATTGTGTATTTAGAGAAATATTCTACTGCTGTGAGTACATAGTTGGAACCTTGATGGCTCGTTGGCATTTTCAGTAGGTCAATGCCAAGTGTTTCCCATGGCTCAGCAGGGAGTGGGATATCTTTTATGTTGATTTCCCTCGGGTCAGGGCCTCTGAATTGGTTACAAGCTATACAACAATCTATGTGTGTGGTTATATCTCTTTTCATGTTAGGCCAGTAATATGTGTGACTAGCAGTGTTTAGTGTCTTATCTCTGCCCGAGTGGCCTCCCATTGCACTGTCGTGCAATATGTGTAGGACCTTGGGGACTAGGGCTCTGGGGATAACAGTAACCTCTCTTGTGTTAATGGTTCTCCTTATGACTCCGTCGACCAGTTTGAGTTCCTCAATAGGGACAGGTGGTCGGGAGTGTAAGGGGGTTTGTGAAATGAGATGTTGTTTTATTGGGGACCATATTGGGTCACTGTCTGTTTCATTCCTAAGTTCTCGTATGGGAATGCATGTGGTTTGGGTGACAGGGTTGATGTGGTTTTGTCTGCTCAAGGAATCTGCCACTACATTAGCTTTTCCAGCTAAGTATGTTATCTTGGGATCAAAGTCTAGTAAGGTGGTTTTCCATCTAGCAATTCTTCCGTGGAGGTCTTTTGTGTTGAAAAGGTAAACTAGGGGTTGGTGGTCTGTAAAGATGTTTATATTGTACCCTAGAATGAGATGTTTAAATTGTTTGAGTGCCCAAACGATAGCTAACCCTTCTTTGTGTGTTGTAGAGTAATTATTTTCAGCCTTGTTGAGGACTCTACTTGCGTAGGCTATGGGGTGCTCTTTGCCATTGTCGTCTTTTTGTTGTAAGACTGCGCCTATTCCTACAGAGGAGGCGTCTGTGTAAAGAAGGAATTCCTTCTTCATGTCAGGGAAAACTAGTACAGGGGCTGTGGTGAGTGCGTGTTTGAGAGTGTCGAAACTTTGCTGTTCTGCTTCTGACCATTGAAATGGCTCGCCTTTCCTTGTGAATTTGGTCAGAGGGGAAGCAATATCAGCAAAGTTTCGGAAAAAGTGTCTGTAGTATGATGCAAGACCTACAAAGCTTCTAGTTTGGGTTGTGTTTTTGGGTGTTGGGAATTTGTTTATAGCTTCTATCTTGTCTGTGTTGGTATGGATACCTCTGGCATCTACCTTATGTCCTAGGAAGGTGAGTTCCGTCTGTAGGAATTTACACTTTCCTAGTTGGACTTTCAATCCTGTGTTTTTGAGTCTTTTTAGGACAATCTCTAGTGTGTGAAGACTCTTTGTGTGGGGTTGTAAATGATGAGGTCGTCTAAGTAGACGAACAATGAGATTCCTATCATGTCGCTGAAAATGTGGGTCATCAACCTTTGTTGGGTTGAGGGGGCATTCTTAAGGCCAAAGGGCATACACTCAAAGTGGAAATGTCCCTTATCAGTGGAGAATGCAGTTACGGGTTTTGATTCCTCTGTTAGTTCGACCTGCCAGAAGGCTGACTTAAGGTCTATTGTGGAAAAAACAGAGTTCCTGTTGCCAATGCATTGTAGTACATCTTGCATGGCGGGGAGGGGGTGTGGGTCAGATTGAGTGAGGTGGTTGACTTTACGAAAGTCTACCACAGGGCGTAAGGTTCCATCTTTCTTAGGGACCAAAAAAGAGGGGACTGTTCCATGGGGAGTCTGAATGGGAAATGACGCCTTGGTGTATCATCTCTTGTACACTGTCATTGACTTGGGATTTCCTACTGTGAGGTATGCGGTTAGCGGGGGTGTATGAAGGGGGGGTGTTAGGGGGAATTTAAATGTGATGCTTGATAATATCACATTTGCCTAGTGGTTCACCTTCTAAGGCTATAGCTGATCTATTCCTTTGTAGGAGGGTTAACAGTTCACTATGGGTTTCTCCGGTAGCTGATGTCGTGATTTGGTCTGGGTGGATAGGGGGAAGGGGTTGTGTTGGTCTCACTTGGTTGATGTGTTGTGGCAGTGGTTCTTGGATAGGGGAATTATGGAGATGGACTGCGCAAATGTTTGTATTCTTCCTGATTTTACGGTGTTGGTCTGACATGTTTGTTAACATAGCTAGTGTATGTTTATTGTCTGATATTGTATCCCAGGAGGACTCAATGGCTATGTTGTTAAGCCTGGACGTGTCTGAGTCGATTATGACGTCCTGATGTTCGATTGCACCGGGTATGTATAGTGGGACTGTTATTGAATGTCTAGGGGGTATGATGACTGTGTTAGACATCAGTGCCTTTGAGGTGACATAAGGGGGTGGTCGGAAGGAATAGCTGTTAGTGGGATTTGGAGTATTTAAGGAAGGTAGACATGAGAGAGGTTGTGTGTCTGAGTCGGGTGTCTCAGGAACTGTTGACTCATTATTTACATCTCGGAAGGAGATTTTGTTGGTCTCAAAGTCTATCTTAGTTTTCCAAATCCTCAATGACTGTAATCCTATTATACCTTGTTGATCAAGACTCCATTCATCAGCTATGTGGAAAGGTGTGAAACCTACTTGGGAATTGTTCACTTCTATGCTCAGATCAACCATGTCGTGAAGTGAAATGGTGCTCCCTTCTATTAGGAGTCCTTCCATATTGGAAAATTGAATTTGGGGTGGGTCATTTAATGCTTCATAGAGAGCTCTTGGGATGATGTTCAGGTTTGTTCCTGTATCAACCATCATTTCAACTGTAAGTTGATCTACACTCACTTCTAGGGTGAGGTAGTTGTGTTGTGTATGAGATATTCCTATGGTGGTTTGGTGCGTGAGGCTGGTACACGTTCCCCCAATCGGTGGTGTTGGGTTGTGCGTGTTGTGTGGGAGGGAGCTGTTTGTCGAGGGGTGTGTCGAGGGGTGGTGAATGGTTGGTTAGTTCTCTGATGAGGTTGTTGTTGTGATTTCTGTAGGTAACACTCTTCGTTGGAGTGAGTTGTTGTTTGGTGTAGGTTGCAGTATTTGTTTGGATGTGTTGGTGTAGGTAGGAGTGGGGGTTTAAAGGGGGGTGGAACTTGTTTGTTTTGATTCTGAACTTGACACTGAGCATTCGTATGCGAGGTAGTAGCATGCACTGAGCAAGGGATGGGGTGGTGTTGTACCTGCGGGTATTGTTCTTGCTGTGTCCAACACTGGGCATCGGTGTGGGAAATGGTTCCATGAACTGAGCAAGGGATAGGGTGGCGTGGTGCCTGTGTTTGTATTTGTTGTTTTTGTATGCAGTCTTTTGTGTTGTGACTGGTTGATGAATGGTAGGAGCACCACTTAGAAGGTTGTCCTTGATTGGTGGGAGGGGGGTGCTGTGAGTGAAGTCTATTTAGTCTGGGGAGGTGGTGGGGGGTGTCTAAAGATACATTGCAAGCATTGATGACATCTAAGATATAGGTATAAGCTAGAGGGTTTCTAGTGTCTAGTTCCCTTTTGGAGGCTTCCTTTAAACACTTTGGAGGGAGTTGGGAGAGATAGAAACCTATCTCAAAGAATGTTAGTAAGTTTTTTGTTGTCATTACATTTTGACCAAATTGGTCAGTGTGGGTCCAAGGAGAGTTATTCTCTAGGTCCTCTCTGACCTCTTTAATTCCGTTTGCTACGAAATCCATAATGTTCGTAACGGAATGTGGTTGGACTCTAGTGTTATTGAGGAAAGTGAGAAGGAAGGATATATTGTTTGCTTGTTTGTTGTGAAAGACCTTAAGAAGGTGGCGTTTATATTCCTGATATGTGATTCCACATGCAACTAAACTGTCTAGCATCCTTGCCTTTGAACGGCAAATGTTAGATGGGTCTATTTTCTGACGGCACAAATTTATTTTATCTGTCTCAGAGTAGTGTCTGTTCTTGGAGAAGAACAGGTCACATGCTGTTAGGAAGTCAGTGATGGAGAGTCCGCTAGCTTGAGAGAAGGTTGGGATTTCTGTGAGGGGGGTTATGGTTTGATAGTTGTTAATTATTGTTGGTTGAGGTTGTGGGTAAGGATAATATTGTGGGTTTGGAGGAAGGTTAGGTGGTGGTTGGTGGTATGGTGTGGAGTGGGCTTGACCAGATGGGGTATGGGGGGAAGGAAAGGGGAAGTTTTGGTACTGCTGCTGAATGGGAGGGGGGTTATTATGTGTTGGGATATGGGGGTTGGATGGATTATGGTTTATAGGAGGTTTAGTTTGCATATTTGGCTGGATGGGAGGAATGGGTGGTTGTGGTTGTGAGGGGTGAAAGGGGTCTACTTGAGGAGGCTGGTTGAAAGGTATGATATTAGGAGTAATATGAGGAGTTGGTTGGGTGGGTTGTTGTGGTTGAGAGGGGTTGGAGGGGTCTACTTGAGGAGGTTGGTTGAAAAAAGGTAGGACATCGTTCTCATAAAGAGGGGCTATTGGGGTATCTGCCTTAGGATTAGTTTTGTCAGGATTATTTAACTGGTCATTGGTTAACTGTTTAGAGGTATTGTCAACCTGTGGATATAGGTAAAAATGGTCTGGTTTGTCATTGTCAATTAAGTCTTCTGTGTGTATTTCCTCTTTGTCACTAGATATGTCCTGTGGTTGTTTTTCTTCTCTGGATCTTGACAAGACGCTATGCATCCTTTGAAAAACTTTACTCCTGGTTCCAGTCGCCATGTTTGTCAAAGCATGTATTAGTTAATAGTTAGTATGTATTAGTTAATAGTATGCATTAGTTAATAGTTAGGTTTGATTTGTAATCTAAGAAAAAAAAATTAAAATAGGAATAATAGGTATATAGTAACTAGTGGTAATATGTTATGCTTAAATAAGGGAGGGGGGGTGTCAACATTTATATATGGGTTACATATAAGAACATATAAATATAAATGGTAAAATATGGCAATAATAATAATGGTTAAATATTGTGCACATTATAGTATAATAATCGCTGGTTAACAGTAGTAATTATGAAAGGTAAGTTACATTTATAAAAATGTCTAAGTTCTATGTAAAATATAAATGGAGTTTAGACAAGAATTACTTAACTGTAAGAATACATATGAATGTGATATTATGTAATAGTCAAATCTAGTAAAGTTATTGCATATCTATAAATATGAAATGGTATTAGGAATATGTGAAATTGGTATTTGATTTATATATATTTATATATATATATGTATATAAGATATACGTTGTAAGGTTATATAAAATATTGTGAAGAAGAATTATTTGATATTGGTAAAAAATTATGTGATTATAATATTTTTTGAGAGATATATTTAAAATACATTATTTTTAATTTACTTATATGTGTAATCATAGGGTACATTTTATGGGTGGTCCCG
Organism: Oratosquilla oratoria; assembly: GCF_046742065.1. Lineage (NCBI taxonomy): Eukaryota > Metazoa > Arthropoda > Malacostraca > Stomatopoda > Squillidae > Oratosquilla > Oratosquilla oratoria. The sequence goes on from NC_134789.1 coordinate 69,799,332, forward strand.
GTATTTTGATATCTATATCGATGTGCTTCCGGTCCGTCAGGTATGGTTGTGGCGGTCCGTAGACTTGTTTGTAGTTACGCGTTGAGTGGGGCGTAACGTTTCCATATAAGTATGGTACTGGGGAGAGATAAGCGGTGTGTGGAAGTATCTCTTGATGAGGGTAGTGCCTCGTAGATGTTCTCGTAAAAAAAAGGAGACAGGCAGTATCAGGGATGGTTTGAATGGGTAATGTATGGTTATTATTACGGAATATATTGGTATTAAGTGTAAGGATTTTATGTTACCTTTATAATGTTGATTTTAGTAGTGTGAGACCGGCTGTGACGAATGCCCGTGCTGTGTAGTGTGAACTAAGTTCTTGTTCGTGGAGTGCGTTTCGTTCTGTGCGGTTATTGTTTGTACTTGAATGTAGTTGGAGAAAAATGGACGGGTTTGAAGGTTCACCATAGAAGGTACACCGTAGTCTCTTCGGAGAAGATGGGTTGCGGGGTTTGCTGCCACCAGTGATGTAACGGGACGGGGTAACGGTATCGTTACATTATTTCGATCCAACGTTACTTGTACACACAAAGTGTAACGGGGTTGTCACATCATCACAGAAAAGGGTTCACTTGCACAAATGCCTCTAAGTTTTTGTTCTTTATTGTCGTATCAACACAAACTTAGTTTACACACTATTACACAGTCTTATCACTAGGGCACGTCACTTAGAACCGACCGCTCTTGGGGTCTGTGAGCTAGTTTTCATGCCCGGAAATGATGAGTAGACAAAAAATCTAGAGTTGCCCTGAATTGTGGACTTCTCTTATTATCTTGTTAATTTGTTGTCCTACAAGGGTGGGGCAACTGCATTAATTACGTATTGCTGTTTACTATCATACATGTTAATTATATATCCAGGGGAGGACCGTCAGTATACGTAATATCGTATGTCAGTACTGGGTGGCTACTAGATTGATCGCGTGTGTTCGTTTGTGTGTGTGTGTGTTTGGTGGTCGACGGTGTTGTCGCGAAGCCAAAGGATCGATGTGTCAGGGATTTGTGGGTCCCACTGGGCCTCGTGATGTTTGACTCAGCGTTTTGAATGCCCGTGGTGGACAGTGAGTTAAGAAGTGGGTTATATGACTGGGGTTATATTACTCGTCGTGTATATGAGACGTATACACACACACACATATATATATATATATATATATATATATATATATATATATACATACATATACCAAGGCTTTTTCCCCCTTCCAAGGGAGGTAGCCAAAAAGGGAAAGGCATAAAAACACTCCCACCCATTTCATCCCTAAATACACTCCTCACATAACAAAGACCAAAAACCAAAAAAAAAAAAAAAGCAGAAAAACGAAAAACAAAACAATAAAACAAATAAAAATAGAAAAAAAACCAAGAATAAAAAAATCATAAAAGCAAACAAAAGGAACAAAACCATCACTCCACAAAAACAAGAAAAACAACTCCAAACATAGGAAACACAACACAAAAAATAAAAAAACACAACAAAAAAAAAAAGACCAACAACAAAAAAATAAAAAAACAAAAACAAAATAAACTAAAAACTCAATAACAAAGAAGAAAAAAAACCAACCCTATAAAAAAGAAAAGAAAATAAAAAAAACCTCAAAAAAAAAACAAAAAAAAAGATAAAAAATAAAAACATAAAAAAGAAACCAAGGCCATAACAAAACCAAACATAAACCAAAAATACAGTGAACAAAACAAAACAACCAAAATATAAAAAAAAACAAAGAAACAAAAACAACAAAAAAAAAAAACAAAAAAACAAACTACAACGCCATAATAAACACGAAACTCAAAATACTCAAACAAAATAAGAACAAAAAAAAACAAAAAACCCAATAAAAGAAAACAGAAAAAAACAACTCTAAAAAACAAAAGATAAATAAAAGAAATAAATCACCCAAATAAATATGAGACCTCAACTCCAATCACCACAACCACCCAACCTAGTCTGGGCTGGCAAGCACGACACAACACGTCCGCGTAGGGATCTCACGACGGTCAACCAAACCAACCACAACCACACACCTCGCCGCCCCCCCCCCCAATATCCACAATCCCACCCCCCCGACCCCACCACCCAACCCCCCCTTACCCCACCACCCCAACCCCCCACCCACACACCCCCCCACCCTCCCGCCACACCCACCCCCCACCGCAGACCGCCTCCCCTCCCCCCCCACCCCCAACCACCCCACCACCCATCCCCCCCATCACCCCACCAATCCCCCCCCCAACCACACCCGCCAAACCCCCCCCCCCCACAAGCCCCCCCCTACCCCACCCCCCGCCCCCACCCCATCCCACCCACCCCAATCGCCCCACCCACCC
>NC_134789.1:69814698-69817198 GCF_046742065.1 Oratosquilla oratoria
TTACCTTCTACGTCTACGAAAATGTCATCTATATACCTAAAATACAAAAAAGGTTTAGGATTCACAGCATCAAGGATGGAGTTCTCAATATGGCACATGTATGCCTGTGCAAATAAAACACCTAGAGGGCTGCCCATAGCTACACCGTCAATTTGGAAATACATACGGCCTGAAGGGCATCTGAAGGGTGCTTCCTTAGTGCAAACCCGAAGCATTTTCTCAAGGGTATCACGTGGTAATTTTGGTGGAGGCAAGCTATTATGGTTAAAAACATTCTGCAGGATTATCTGAATAGTTTCTTCCACGGGAAGATTCGAAAAAAGACTTTCAACGTCAAGGGAAGCTAACTTTCCTTGAGGGGCTGTATTCCTAAGAATATCCACAAATTCATCCGTGGAACGTAGTGAATGGAGAGTAGGAATATACGGAGTAATTAAATCATTAAGCTGCTTAGCTAATTGGTATGTAGGAGTAGGTATCTGCGAAATAATTGGTCTTAATTTGCATCCAGGTTTGTGGGTTTTGACGTTACCATAAAAGTAACCTGGCTCATAATGTCCTTGTAGATTGTGAAATTTGACACCGTCGATAACAGCATTTGGGTTATTAGTTAAGTCAGTTACTTTTTTTTCGAATTCTATCTACAGGGCTCCTTCTGATTTGTAAGAATTTGGACGAGTCCTGGAATAAACTGTCAACTTTGTCGAAATAGTCCGAACGGTTGAGAATAACGAATAGGTCCGATTTATCCGCTCTGTGTATCACTATATCCTTGCTCTCGCGAAGTTCTTTAGCTGCCTGCCGTAACTCGGCCGTAAGAAGGGAACCACCTCCAACACCTTTATGTTTTGTGCTTTCGGCCTGCAACTGTTCCTTCACATCTGGGTTCATGTTAATTTTAGCATCCTTATGAAGTTCACACAAGTTCCTATAAAGTAATTCTAGTTCGGCAGTTTTGTCAGTTTTCCTAAACTTAGGCATGTAGTTGCATTTTAATCCTGTATTATTTAATAAAAAATGTCTCCAAGAAAACCTGCTCCCCAAATTCACCTATATATATATCTATGTATATATATATATTTATATATATTAATATATATATATGTATATATATATAAATACATATATCACTTAGACAAAATGTTGTAGCACATTTGTAAATATAATCACGAAGAACCCACAGTCGGAATAAAAGGAAACTTTAGAAGAGTGTAACTTCTATATTTCGGCTAATAGCTATAGCCCTCTTCAGGAAAGTAATTTCCTGAAGAGGGTTATAGCTATTAGCCGAAATATAGAAGTTACACTTTCTTCTAAAGTTTCCTTTTACTCAGACTGTGGGTTCTTCGTGATTATATATATATATACATACATGTATATATATATATATATATATATATATATATTCATATATGTATGTATGTATGTATGTATGTATATATGTGTACATATATATATATATACATATATATATATATATGTATACATATGTATATATATATATATACATACGTATATATATATATATATTTATTTATATATATATATATATATATATATATATATATACATTTCTATATATGAATGGAAGGGTCTATTCCATTCGTTGGCCACCCTATTAGTGAACTAATTCTTGCCTATTTCATTCTTAAATCTAAATATGTCCAGTTTAAATCCATTACTACGAGTCCTGCCCTGTTTTCTTAATATGATGACCTTGTTTGTGTCACCCTTGTTAAAGCCTTTGATCCACTTAAACACCTTTATTAGATCACCCCGCACAGTGTTTTTCTAGGTAAATTTCTGAGCCCTTATATCATATTGGTCATTCTTCTCTGTACTGATTGTAGTGAATTTATGTCCATTCTATAAGACGGAAACAAAAACTGTACCGCATAGTCAAGGATAGGTCTAACTAACGCTAGATAGAGTGTGATAAATACCTTTGCACTTCTATTCGTAACCGTCATGATAATGAAATCCAATTCTCTGTTAGCATTATTCTTGGCGCTAATGCACTGTTTCCTGGATTTAAGGTCAGGACTCACTAGAAATCCCAAGTCTCTCTCGCATACATTTTTCTCTAATAACGTGTTATCTAAGCTATATCTGTTTTCGGGATTGTGTAGCCCTACATTTAACACGCTGCACTTTGAGATATTGAAGTCCATTTACTATTTACCGACCATGTGAACAATTTGTTAAGACCTTGCTGCAGAATCTCGGTTTCGTCTCCTGACCTAAATAGGCGTCCTATTTTAGTGTCGTCCGCAAACTTATTAATATCACTATTAATCCCATTGTCCAATTCGGTTATATACATAATGAACAATAAAGGATCCAAAACCGAGCCCTGGGGAACTCCACTAGAAGCACTTCACCATTTGGATTTTACACCATTTATGGTGACACATTGTTTTCTGTCACTGATCCAAGCTCTAATCCATTCTAACATTTTCCCTCTTATGCCATGGGCTTTGAATTTATTTAGTAGTCTCTG
>NC_134789.1:69827198-69829698 GCF_046742065.1 Oratosquilla oratoria
AGCGAGTAAGGATGGAGGTCTTATCAGCGAGGAGGTCCTGTCCATCTCTACTGCATAGGGGACTCTGAACCTGGTGGGTGGGGCCATACACTGCTTTCAGAGCCTAGTAGAAGCCTCCAGAGTTTCCGAGGTCAACGCACAGCTGGGTTCTCCGCGCCAGGCTGTCACACCACTTGTTTTCGATCTCTATGAGTTTGCGCTGTAGGGTGCTGCATGCGCGTCGAAAGGAGGCGTTCTTCACAGGACAGGTTGGTTGAGCGAGGTGGGCCTGATGAGCTACCCGCTTCTTTGCTAGTAAGTCCTGGATCTCCTTGTCATTTTCATCAAACCAGTCCTTGTTGTTCTTCTTTGTGTACCCAAGAAAAAAATTCTTCAAATGTCTTTAGGATGATCGATTTCAGGTTCTCCCACTGGGTGCCTGGAGTGAGGTCAGTGCAGGGAGATTCATCGAGCTTTTGCTGCAGGTCTGCTTGGATTTTTTTTTTCACGGGGTTGCCTTTCTTTTTGGGTTTGGGTTTGAACTGTAGTTTGAGCTTGCAGCAGATGAGACGATGATCAGTGTGGCACTCTGCACTGGGCATCACTCTCATGTGTAGAACATCTTTCAGGTCATGTTGACACACAAGCACATAGTCAAGTAGGTGCCAATGTTTGGACCATGGATACATCCAGGTTGCTTTCCGTTGGTCTTTCTGTAGAAAGATTGTGTTGGTAATGGTGAGTTGGTGCTCTGTGCAAAACTCGAGGAGGAGGCGCCCGTTGTCGTTATCACCAAATAACATTGGTAGTTTAGGTAAAGGTATGGGAAATATCGTCTTAATTTTTATGCAGAGCTTTCGACTAACAGTTAGGCATCTTCAGCGCTAATGAATACAATGTGTGGGGATGATTATATGTACACAATACGCAGATCACAAACACTTCAGTACTGATCCGGTTAACCAAGCAGGAAGCAGAACGCATAGCGCCGCCCAGTGGCCAATCGGCCGTGAACCTAAAGCAGAGCTCAATGTCTTTTGATGTGGGGATAGTGAATGGGCCCTGACGCGCTGTTGCGACTGGGCCCGAACCCACGCAGAGCTCGACAGAGTGACGCAGGTCCTGGTAAACAATGTCTTCTCTAATAGAGAGGTGCAAATCGCCATCAACAGGCACCTTGATAGGGGGTACTCACCCCCAGCAGAAAAGTCAGTAGGAGAAGCCACAGTGCGTCAGGGCCCTTCTGACGTAGGCGTCGATTGTGGACCTCCGGTAGCGTTGAGGGCATTCACTATTACCGTTGAGGCAGAGTCCTGGGTTGGAGGGCTTGGTATATACTCCGGTCCTAAAACCTTGAGAACTGGCTTCAACCTTTACATCTAGGAAAGGGAGCTGCCTACTGATGCTGCTCTCAGGAGTGAAGTTTAGGCCGGAGACGCGCTGTAGGTTGCTCCTCAGGTTTTCGAGTTCCCTACAATCCCTCACGAGGACGAAAATATCGTCTACGTAACGAACGTATATGGGATGCTTTCTGGTGGTACAGAAACAAACTACACAGGCCTTCATATCCTAGAAGCCTTATACATAAAAGAGAAAATCCTTACCATGAACAAACAGACTCCGAAGAAGATCATAGAGACCGAAACGTTAGGATAATAAACGTATTCTTAAACCCATCTTCGTTTACCTTTCCCCACCTTTCACTCTCTCATATATATATATATATATATATATATATATATATATATATATATATATATATATATATATATATATATATATATATATGTATATATATATATATATGTATATATATATATATATATATATATATATATATATATATATATATATATATATTTGGGCGAAAGAATGCATACCAGATAGCTGGAGAGAGGGAATAATCATCCCAATACACAAAAAATATGGTAAGAATGCACAAACTATAGAGGAATACGCCTACTATCAACTGCATATAAAGTTTTCACCAAGATATTGTATAACAGAATGGAAGAATACATGAAGCATATAGTAGGAGAGTACCAATGCGGCTTTAGAAGAGGAGGGGGGGTCAACAACAAATAAATTTTTTGTTATAAGACATCTAATAGAAAAGTATTGGGAATATGATAGGGAGCAAATACACCTATTCATCGATATCAAACAGGCTTATTATAGAGTGAGCAGAACATATCTATGGAAAATAATGGAAGAATTAGGAATGCCACACAAGTACATCAGATTAACAAGAGCGTGCTATGAAAACACAAATAGAGTAGTGAGATGTGGGAGTAAAACTTCATCACCTTTTCAGATAGGAGATGGCTTAAAACAAAGATGCATACTCTCACCACTGTTATTTAATCTGGGAATGGAAAAAATAATCAGAGGTAGTATGAATGGGAGAGACGAAGGAATAAAATTGGAATATATAACCATAAAGCTATTAGTGTATGCTGACGACGTTGACATCATGATAGAGAATCAAACAGAAATGGAAAACCTGGCGGCGCTCTTTAAA
>NC_134789.1:69839698-69844698 GCF_046742065.1 Oratosquilla oratoria
TCAGTCAGTCAGTCAGTCAGTCAGTCAGTCAGTCAGTCAGTCAGTCAGTCAGTCAGTCAAACAGTGAGTGAGTGAGTGAGTGAGTGAGTGAGTGAGTGAGAGTGAGTGAGTGAGTGAGTGAGAGTGAGTGAGTGAGTGAGTGAGTGAGAGTGAGTGAGTGAGTGAGTGAGTGAGTGAGAGTGAGTGAGTGAGTGAGTGAGTGAGTGAGTGAGTGAGTGAGTGAGTGAGTGAGTGAGCGAGTGAGTGAGCGAGTGAGTGAGTGAGTGAGTGAGTGAGTGAGTGAGCGAGTGAGTGAGAGTGGGAGGTGAGTGAAAAGGCACTTGCTCGACGCGTGCAGGCCGGGTAGTGTTGCCATATACGTATCACCCATTATTCGATTCATTCACCCCTGGAATCACAATTAAGTCGTAAGCAAGATAGAATTTTACGAGTTTGGTAATTGTGCTCATGGATGGACGCAAGATGCGAACCCTGACATGACAATATCTTTTCGTAACATTTATTCTAGTTGCCTCAAGGTGGTCCTATTTGGTTTAGGGAAGGAAGAAAGGCAAAGATGGAAGGAGTTTGTTCATAGCGGAAACAGAATATAGAAAAGAAGTTACAAGGCAAACAATTCTTGCAATGATCGTTACAGGGGAAGAGGAGGTTAAGGAGGAAGAGGAATGGAAGGAGAGGAGGAGGAGGAAGAGGAGTAGAGGGTAAAGGAAGATAAGGAGGAGAATGATGAAGAAAAGTGGAGGAGGAGGAGAGGGAAGGAAGTTGAGGAAAATAAGGTGACGAAGAATGAGAAGACTTGAAACATCATTATTCTGGCTGTCGTCAGACGATTTTATTCAGTTTAGAAAGGACCCAGATAGTCACAGGATAACAAAGAGCGCCTAGCTCTTATTGACCTCTTTGTCCTTGCAAGGTAACAAGAGTGTGTAGCAACCACGGGTGATTTTATTCATCTCCGTGACGCGCGCGGAACCACTCTACCGAGGTGAGGAGTTTGGAGCCCAACCTCGCTGTTGGCACATCTTTCATTAGGGTCACCGTCAGGTAATTTTATTAATTTCCGTGGCACACCCACCTCACCGAAGGCTCTTTAAGAGAGGAAAAGAGAGAAGGGACTAATGCGACAATATGGAGAGAGAGGAGGAGGAGAGTAAGAAGGGAGGTAAGAAGAAGAAGACAAGATTGGGATGGAGAGGGAAGTGACGGAAGGAAAAGAGAAAAGAAGAGAAATGGAGAGAAAATTTTGTCCCGAGAAAAAGAGAGGGAAGATAATTGGGAGAAAACGAGAGGGAGATAGAGAGAGAGGAAGAGGGAGAGGGAGACAGGGAGGGAGGAGGACAAGGGAGAAAGGAAGAAAGAGGGAAAAAGAGAAAAAAGGAAGAGGAAGAGAAACAGAGATATAGAGATAGATAGATAGATAAATAGATAAATAGATAGATAAAGAGATAGATAGATAGATAGATAGATAGATAGATAGATAGATAGATAGAGAGAGAGAGAGAGAGAAAGAGAGAGAGAGAGAGAGAGAGAGAGAGAGAGAGAGAGAGAGAGAGAGAGAGAGAGAGAGAGAGAGAGAGAGAGAGAGAGAGAGAGAGAGAGAGAGAGAGAGTCAGGAAGAGAGTGAGAAAGAGACAGGGAGGACAGACAGACAGACAGACAGACAGACAGACAGACAGACATACAGACAGACAGACAGACAGACAGACAGACAGACAGACAGACAGACAGACAGACAGACAGACAGACAGACAGACAGACAGACAGACAGACAGACAGACAGACAGACAGACAGACAGACAGACAGACAGACAAGTAGACAGACAGAGAATACAGACAGGCAAACAGACAGACTGACAAACAGAGAGGATGGGGAGGGAATGAAAGAGACAGACATACAGACAGAAAGTAGAGAGAGAAAAAGAGAGAGAGAGACGAGAGAGCCTGGAGAGTCGAAGCGAGAGAGAGAGAGAGAGGCGGCAGCAGTGTTGCCATACACGGGGCCTCGGCTTTGTCCCACTAGCCAGTATTGCACAGGCCCGCCCCCGCCCCCGCCCCCGCCCTTCTCGCACGCTCGGCTCGGGCACGACTTGGAAGGAACTAACTCCGAAATCGAACCGACCGAAGGGCAGGCTGACTGACCCTTCTCTCTCTCTCTCTCTCTCTCTCTCTCTCTCTCTCTCTCTCTCTCTCTCTCTCTCTCTCTCTCTCTCTCTCTCTCTCTCTCTCTCTTTCTCTCTCTCTCTCTCTCTCTGTGTCTCTGTCTCTCTCTCTCTCTCTCTCTCTCTCTCTCTCTCTCTCTCTCTCTCTCTCTCTCTCTCTCTCTCTCTGTCTCTCTCTCTCTCATCACTCTATTCATCTATCCTAATATAAACGTTAACATGTACATAAAGAGAAAGAAATTGAGAGAGACTAACAGAAAACAAGAGAAATAAAGAGGATAAAGAGAGGTGAAAGCGATTAAAGCTTCTTATATGGTTCCTGTGTTAAGACAGAGAAAGTTGTAACTGTTGTTTAGTGAAAACAAGACATATCTATTTCTATGCATAGGGTCAACTAACTACGTTATTTTTTCTTCGTAGTATACCAAGACATGTTTGAAACTTCAGTATATATAAAGATTAACTCAACGATTGGATTGCCTCAACCGTGTTGTGAATTTCATCGTTTGGTCAATCTGTCGCCAGGAAATTTTATTCAGAGGAGGAAAATCCTTCTCAGTAACATTATCCTTGATCAATGACTGTGACCTTTATGTTGTGTTTGAAGGACACAGGCTAAAATCAAATTAATGGAAACTTGAGATAATTCCTTATATAGAAAACGTCATTGTTCTTTTCTTCAATGTTTTTATGTTCTGAGGTTTCTTATTCTTTTTTTTTTCGAAAAAAAAACGGGTTAAAGTTTAATCGAGTCTAATTTGGGCTCGGTGGAGGGAGATTGGTCCCGAGTGAAGCTGTGTCCAGTCCGGCCGCATCTCGGTCCGCCAATGTCGGGCTGAGTCGACGAGCAAGTTACCTTCGCCTTTCAACCATGAAAAAAAAAAAAAAAAAAGAGAAAAAAAAAAAATTGCGAAGTCTTCGTTTTCCTCGAAAACTCGTTAAAAAAAAAATCTTCCAGATTTTTTCGTCTATCTACTTATTCTTTTCTTCTTTAAGACTGATGACCTTTTCTTATTGAAGACTGTTGACGACCTGAAGTTAACGTCGTAGTGAGTTGCAATCACTCTGGATATGACGACAAATGCTTAAGGTAGATGATCATCGGAGCCAGCCTGTCGTCGAGCAGTCCGGGGAGCAACTGAACACCTACGCTAGGACGTCCTCTGCCGGGAGACCAAAAACCACCGTAAGGAACCCCACCATAAGGCCCTTTTCCCCTTCCCCTCCACACCTGATCACGTGCGGGGTCGATTTCGCCCTCGGGTATAGGGGCCATAAGGTTTGTTTTGGCTTGGCCTTTTGTTTTTTTCTTGTGGTCGGTGGGTAGATTACAGGCCATCAAGATAAGAGAGGTTAGTTCTTTATTGCGGGAAGTTACAAAGAAGGTAAGCATTGTGCCAGGCTATTATACCTGTGGGAAGGGGGGGAAGGAGGAGAAGGTAGAGGAGGGGGGATAAGGAAGAAGAGGAGGTGAAGAGGAGATTGAAAGGGTGGTAGAAGAAGAAAAGGAGCAGGAGACTTCGAAAAGAGGAGGGGGAGGAAGAGAAAGAGGAAAGTTTAAAGAGGAGGAGGAGGAGGAGAAAGAGAAGGATAACAGTTTCAAGGGGAGGAGGAGGAGGAGGAGGAGGAGGAGGTGAAGATGGAGGTAGAGGAGAGGGTAGAGGTGGAGGTGGAGATGGAGATGGAAGTGGAGGTGAAGGTGGTGGAGGTGGAGGTGGAGGTGGGGGTGGATATGGAGGAGGTGGAGGAGGTGGAGGAAGAGATCGTAAGGGACAAGCGAGTCAGATCTCAGACCCAGGTAGACTGAGCGATTCACAAGAGGAGGAGGATGAGTTACGGTTCCGTCCACAAAGTCCGTCTCTTGCCTATGATCGCAGCTCGAGGATGACACGAAAGGATCAGAGTGCTAACGGCCAATTAAAGCTGACCATCAAGCACATAACCCTCATTCGTAGAAGGATTTGTGGGTCTAACATCGTGTTAGAAAAAAAAAAAAAAATCTTAGAAAAAAAAATTAAAGAGGAATAAGCTCTTTTTTCACCTCCACTTATTTCTCCTCCTCCTCCACATCTACCACCATCTCCTCCACCACCTCCTCCACCCTCGCCTTCTCCTCCTCCACCACCGCCTCAGCCCCAGCTTCTCCTACCTCCACTTCCTTCTCCACCTCCGTGTCTGCTTCCTCCTCCTTCTCCTCCTCCTCCTCCTCCTCCTCCTCCTCCTCCTCTTCCTCTCCTTCCGCCCGCTCCGCTTTACATTCCTCTGTCCTGTGATTTCTTCCAAATCTTCCATTCACCCTTTAAGTGGGGAGCGGAGGGTAGGAAGGGAAGGGGGAAGTGAGGGGAGAGAGAAGGGGAGAGGAGGGGAGGGGAGGGGAGGGGAGAGAGAGACAGGGGGGAGGGAGGCGAGTTGAGGGGATTTGGAAGGGAGAAGAGGAAAGAGAGGAAGAAGAAGATTAAGATGAAGGAGAGTGGGGAGAAAAGAAACGAGGAGGAGAGAGAGGAGGAGGGGAGGGAGGAAGGAGAGGAGGGATGAAAGGAGAGGGAAGAGGGAAGGAAGGAAGGAAGGGGGAAGGAGATGAGGAGGAGAGAGCATGAGAGGGAAGAAGGAGAAGAGGGAAGGAAGGAGAGAGTGGAGGACAGAAGGAAGAAAGGAAAGGGGAGGGAGGAAAGGTGGGGTGGAGGGAGAGAGAGGGACGGAGTGGGGGAGGAATGTGAGGGAGTAAGGGAGTGGGGGAGGGAGGGGATGGGGAGGGAAAGGAGGGAGAAGGAGGGGAAGGAGGGGAGGTGGAGGGAGAAAGAGGGAGGAAGAGGGAGGGAATTGGGAGGGAGAGGAGAGGGA
>NC_134789.1:69867198-69869698 GCF_046742065.1 Oratosquilla oratoria
AAATATATATGTATATATATAAGTATGTATATATATATATATATATATATATATATATATATATATATGTATATATATATATTACAAAGGATTACAAAGGCGGAGCATGCCGACAGGAGACCTTTTGGTCCATATCTAAGTCGGATGCGGAAAAAATCATAATAATAATAAATGAATAGATAAAAATTATAATAATGTAAACAAAGAATAGAATACACAAATAAATGCATAGGTATAGTTAACTAATAAACAAGCATATATATATATATATATACATATATATATACTGTATATATATATATATGTATATATATATATATATATATAAATGATATATATATATAAATGATATATATATATGTATATATATATATATACACATACATATATATACGTATACATATTATATATATATATATATATATATATAATCATAATTGAAATTATATTTATGATTATGATTATGATTATATTTATAATTATAATTATAATTATAATTATAATTATAATTATGATTATGATTATGATTATGATTATGATTATGATTATAATTACAATTATAATTATATAATTACAATTATAATTATATAATTATAATAATAATTATAATTATAATTATAATTGTAATTATAATTATAATTATAATTATAATTATACTTATGATTATGATTATGATTATGATTATAATTATAATTATAATTATAATTATAATTATAATTAACTATAGCCACAGCCATAGCCCTAGCCTTGGCCATAGCCATAGCCACAGCCATAGCCATAATATAACTGTAGCTATAACTATAACTATATAACTATAGCCATAGCCATAGCCATAGCAATAGCAATAGCAATAGCAATAGCAATAACTATAGCTATAACTATAACTACAACTATAACTATAACTATAACTATAACTATAACTATAACTATAACTATAACTATAACTATAACTATAACTATAACTATAACTGTAACTGTAACTATAACTATAACTATAACTATAACTATAACTATAACTATAACTATAACTATAACTATAGCCATAGCCATAGTAATAGCATTAACTCTAACTATAACTACAGCTATAACTATAACTATAACTATAACTATAACTATAACTATAACTATAACTATAACTTTATCTTTATTACTCTATAACTATATAACTATACCTAACTATAGCTATAAATATAGCTATAACTATAACTACAACTACAGCTATATCTATAACTATAACTATAACTATAACTTTATCTTTAACTATAGCTCTAACTATATCTATACAACTATAACTATACCTGTAACTATAACTATAACTATAACTATAACTATAACTATAACTATAACTACAACTACAACTACAACTACAACTATAACTATAACTATAACTATAACTATAACTATAACTATAACTATAACTATAACTATAACTATAACTATAACTATAACTACAACTATAACTATAACTATAACTATAACTATAACTATAACTATAACTATAACTACAACTACAGCTATATCTATAACTATAACTATAACTTTATCTTTAAATATAGCTCTAACTATAACTATATGACTATAACTATACCTATAACTATAACTGTAACTATAACTATAACTATAACTATAACTATAACTATAACTATAACTATAACTATAACTATAACTATAACTATAACTATAACTATAACTATAACTACAAATACAACTACAGCTATATCTATAACTATAACTATTACTTTATCTTTAACTGTAGCTCTAACTAAAACTATATAACTATAATTATACCTAACTATAACTATAGCTAAAACTATAGCTACAACTACAGCTATATCTATAACTATAACTATAACGATAACTTTATCTTTAACTATAGCTCTAACTTTAACTATATAACTATAACTATACCTTCAACTATAACTATAACTATAACTATAACTATAACTATAACTTACTATAACTAACTATAACTATAACTATAACTATAACTGTAACTAACTGTAACTTTAACATATAACTCTAACTCTAACCGTAACTATAACTATGATAACTATAACTATAACTGTGACTATAACTATAACTCTAACTTTAACTCTATAACTATAACTATAACTATATGATTAAAACTATTAATATAAATTTAACTACTACTTTGAGTCATATTTCATTCAGCTTTGGAAACATCTCAATAGAGGGTTGATAGTTATCTGTACAAAATCTCAAAATTTTCAATAATAATTGACACTAAGCATTATGTTTGATTCTAGAGAAGTCTTAGGTTATATCGAAGGTCAAGGGAGAGCAATAAGTCATGATTTTCAATATTAAATGTAATGACAATATTGTTTTTCAATATTATTAAAAAATATACTCAGTACATGAAGAACATTTAATGCAAAAAAGTCTTCGGCGTCTGCACATACATTTTCATTCATGTAGTTTGATCAATGTTTACTTGTTGTTCTGCCTAAGGATGGATATTTATGTCCATGTCCGACTT
>NC_134789.1:69874698-69879698 GCF_046742065.1 Oratosquilla oratoria
TAAGATTTTTTCTTTTTTATATGATTGAAAACAATGTTAAGCTAATTTTGGGGGATTTTAAATGTATTCTTTTAGCTTTTCTTTTTTATTCTTTTTTTTGGAGGCTTTTAGATTTTTTTTTTTTTATCACTTTCACTTTCACGTCTGGCCCTTTTGGCCTCCCCTTCATTACCTTCACTGTGTGGTCGCTTTAAGAGAAAAAGATCAAGAGTGGTTTGCTTCTGTCTCTTTTTTAGTATGTTGCAAAAGTGTGAAAGGCACATATCATTAGATAAGGCACTTGCTATCCCCGGAGACAATTTCTCAGGGTGCTTTTTCTCTACAAAATCAGACACTTCTTGCAACTTGGTAAGGATATCACGAATTTCACGTGAAGTTATCACCTCCTCCTGCTCGACCTTTTCCTCACTTTTGAGTTCCAGCATCACCTCCGAGTGGGTCATCTTCTGCAACTCCTTTAGCTCCTCCGTTATGAGTTCTTCAGCAAGCTCCTCAACAAGATCAGCAACGTCTGCCTCGTCTACCTCCAGCCCCATGAAACGACCAATGGACACGATCTCCTCCTCAACAGGTGGTTCTGGTGGTTGTTCGAATTTCAAAGACTTGATCTGCATCAACACCAGGCCATAGCTTTTTCCAGGCCGAGTTGAAGGTTCTCCTAGTAATCCCTTGCTAGGAAAGATCTATGAGGCTTAGACAGGTTACAATGTTGTAATGGTCTTTTATATTTCAATATATATATATATATATATTTTTTTTTTCTGGTAACCACTAAGGAAATCGGAAGTAAACAGTAAATACTGTTTTCTTCCGACTTCCTTTGTGGTTACCAGCAAAATTTGTGGATCACGTGTTGTTTTTAGTGATCTTTCTGCATATATATATATATATATATATATATATATATATATACATATATATATATATATATATATATATATGTGTGTATATATATATATATATATATATACATAAATATATTCGTCCCGCGTGCTGATTGGTTGGATGGTGGATTGTTGGGTCAATGGCGTTTTGTAGTGGAGTATGTCTCTCATGTGGGCGTGCGGATGGCAAAATGAAATCTACACTCTGCTGTACGTTGATGGAAGGACGTTGACAAGTGATGGAAACGGCTTCAGCAATTTGAAGTGTTCTGAAGTCGTCTCTATGGTGGATGATTTCAGTCTGATCTATGAGACTCTGTAAGGGTGGTTTCTTATCGTGTTCTTGTGTATAATGCTGGGAAATTGAACCTTGATTTCTGTGGTATTGTAGACGGCGTCGCAACGTGGTGGAGGCCCTACCAATGTAGCTGTTGGAACCATCACAGTGATCCTCCTGGCAAGTAGATTTATACACAAATTGGTGGTGGCCTCCCGAGAGGTAGAGGGTGCCGTACTATTCCGCATTATCAGTGATTTTGTTAGGTTAGGTTTATAGAAGATTCTAATGTCAATAGTGGCGTTCGGGTCAGATGGTGTGACTCCTCTCTTAATTATGCTCATAATAGCATTGCATTCTTCTTTGTATTTATCGTGGAAATTGTTCTGGTGATATATAATAACTTTCTCCTTTGGTGGGGTAGGTTGTTGGGTGGGTGCTGCGTACTGATCCATCTTTTTCTTGATAACATCCTCTATCAGATGGTCTGCATAGCCGTTATTTGTCAGAAGTTGACGGATGCGATCAAGTTCTCTGTGCTGTGCGTCTCCGTCCAGGTACTCCAGTGAGTTAAAGCAGGGCATCCTCGTTTTGCATTAAGGCAGCGTCCCACGTTTGTGGATTTGGTATAAACTTTGTTCTTGAAACTTTGATCTTGTTTGGAGATGTCAACATCGAGGAAAGGGAGGCGTCCATCTATGCTGCATTCAGAGGTAAAAGCTAAGCAGGAATTGCTTTCAAATGCTGCTAGGAGAAGCGGGACCTCATCGTCAGTAGAAGTGGTGATAAAAATGTCATCGATATATCTGGCATATATACCTGGAGGAGGATGGTTTTGAAAGGTAATTTCTTCCACTATAGCCATATACATATTAGCAAAAAGGACTCCAAGTAGATGGAGTGGCAATGTGTTCACCTTTAGGGTGATGATGATGATGATGATGATGATGATGATGATGATGATGATGATGATGATGATGATGATGATGATGATGATGATGATGATGATGATGATGATGATGATGATGATGATGATGATGATGATGATGATGATGATGACGACGACGACGACGACGTCGATGATGATGATGATGATGATGATGATACGCCCCAGCGAGGACTTGGCATCAAAACACTTCGTGAGGTGTTCTCTGGCTTGGATGCAATCATCGAAAAAATAAAGGAAAGGGATCAAAACCAAGCACGAAGTAGAACAGTTGGCTATAATGTGGAGCAAGCCTTCAAGATCCACAGAGATATATTTGAGGCCAAGAAAAAAACAAAAACAAAAGCAAGGCAAACTATCATTTCCAGTTTCTTCAAACCTGCCGCTCCCTCCCACCCAGCCCCGAACCCTGCATCAGCTGATCCGGAAACTCCTCCGCCACCTCTCCAGTCTACATCTGGTGTTCTTCCGTCCACCTCTGCTGCCTCGGATTCATCAAGCCCTATCGCTTCTGATAACAAAGAGAAAGCTTCCTCGGGATTTTAGTAAGATTGGCCATGAAAGGCATGTGCAGTGGGGGATCGGGTAACTAGTGGCTAATGGCGTTCTACAGAGCTTCATGTTCTGCTCTTTCCAGTGGGTATACAAAAATAACACTACCTCTTAGGATGACGTGGAAAAATGTTATATATTTCTCAATGTAGGCTAGGCCAAGGCTACTCTCACCATTAAATTAAATCCTTTTAAAACTTAAATTTGCTATCTGATCGTTTGTTATTAGATCTGATTTTTCAGGAACGTAAACGAATCGTATTGTGAGGGAAACCTGTATTTGACTGTGCCGTCTTTATGCCAAACTTATGTTGAGAAATCCTGGTATCCAAATCCTTCCCAGATTGACCGATATAAAACTCACCACAATTTTTACAAAGCACCTTATATACAACACTCGAATTACTAGCAGGAGTATTTTTATGTTTTATTTATTTATTTTTAACCTTATTCATACTTGAAAGCTATCAATACATTAAGTTTATTAAGTATGAGAAATACATTAAGAAAATTATCATGGTACAGCAATACCAGAGTCGTTGGATTGGTCTAATTTTCTGGCTTCTTTGTTTTGTATTAAAAAAAAAAAAAAAAAAAAAAAATTCTTGGCTGGATGGTGGCATTGGTTAAGGATTAACCGTATCTTCGGACTAAATGAAAGAGATACAGAGTTGTGTTTAAAAGTAAGTATCAGGTAGCAACCGTAGGGAGGAGGGGGGAGACAATACAATGATGGTGGGGGAGGGGGTTGACCTTACCTCCATCGACCTGACCAACACATATGATTCAATCTAGTGGGAATATCTTGGTCACCATTTGGGTTACCAATTTATCACATTTAAAATGTCCATAGCTTAAGTTTATATTTTTATCAAAAGTGCCTGATATTAAGCAAGATTCTGTCACATTTCTTTCATATAGGTTCTTCCCTTTGGCTAAAATTGTTGCCTTAGACCAATCAATATGATGGTTGTATACTGCTTTGTGTTGAAATAACGCATTATTTTTCTGGGCAGATCTCACACTATATTTATGTTGGGAAATCCTTGTTTCCAAGTTTTTCCCAGTTTGTCCAATAATTTGTTACATTTTTGGCATGGAATTTTATAGACAACACCAATGTTGTTAGGCGGGCTGTTCTTAATTAAAATTTTCTTAATGGTGTGGTCATATTTAAAAGCTACTTTGATATCCAATTTCTTGAGTATGCTGACAATACTAAGAAAGCTTTCATGAAAAGGAAGAACAAGTGTATTAAATTGCCCATAGTTTTCTTGTTCTTGATTGTGTGCTTTGTAAAAACGTTTCTTGACAGTATTGTGACATCGATTAAGAATATGAGTGAGATATTTTAACTTTTTCCTAATATTCCGGATAGTTCTGATTTTGTCATCAATAAATTCAGGATCTGAAACCCTGTAAGCTCTCAAGTACATGGAAATAAAAACTGATCTTTTTACATTGATATGGTGATTAGAATAAAAATGAACATAAGAAAGAATGTTGGTAGGTTTCCTATAGACTTTGGTTTTCAGAATAGCATTATCTCTAATTATTTCAACATCCAAAAAGGGCAAGCTGTTGTTATTTTCTATTTCAAGAGTGAAGTTGATGGAGGGTAACATTGAATTTAGATTAATAAGGAAATCATCAATAGATTGGTTATCAGTCCAGAAACACCAAATATCGTCTACATATCTGAACCAAATAACTTTTTCATCTTTCATAGTTGATGATAAATATTTTTCAAGATATTCCATATAGATGTTAGATAAAACCATAGGCATCCCGAAGGTCTGTGTGTAATATTTCCCCTTAAAGACAAAAGAAGATTTATTTACACACAGACTTATTGATTTTACAATTTTTTTTACAAGGGATGCCATCAATATTGTTACCTAGAATATTTGGGAGAAAGGTTAAAACATCTTGAATTGGAACATGAGTAAAGAGCCCAGTGACATCGAAACTAACTAAATTGTAAAGGTAATCAATGTTAAGAGATTTAACCTTTTTGATCAAGTCTTCGCTATTTTGAATAAATGAGTTAGAAATAGTACCTACAAAAGGAGAAAGCTTTGTCACAAGCCATTTAGAAAGCTTATAGCTCATAGAGCCTACAGAACTGATGATGGGCCAAAAAAGGATGGTTTGGGTTGTAAGTTTTAATAAGCCCATAGAAATATGGTGTTAAAGGATTTTGTGTAGAATTTTTTTTTATTAAATCTTCTCTACCTTTAAGTAATATTCTTAATTATTTATGGAAATTCTTATTTACCGTGTCACTGGGATCTTTAAGCTCAAAATAAGTGTTTTTATCTTGCAAGTGATCAACGAGCGC
>NC_134789.1:69882198-69887198 GCF_046742065.1 Oratosquilla oratoria
GTGTGTGTGTGTGTGTGTGTGTGTGTATTTACCTAGTTGTATTATACGAGAAGGAAGCTATGCTCGTGATGACCCGTCTTTGTATCTTTCAGGATAAAGTATTTTCTTAAAATCTTGAATAATATTTGCACACACTGTTTCCTTATCTAATTTATTCCAGGTATCCATCCAGCAACAGAACTTCCCCACGACAATAATACTCCCCTCTCCAAATCACAGCACCATCGTCACAAGCTCTCTTCTACAATGAAATCACATAAATGATAGACAGAAAAGAGAGCGCGTGACGATGGCGCTGCGATCCAGAGAATAAAACATTATTGTCGGGAAGCTCTGTTGAACGGAGAGTCATAATACACAAGCAGTGATGGGGAGTCGGAGACGCGAAGCTAAACATTAAGTTCGAAACTATAGAGGTGAGAAAATATTAACAATATTAAAGAAACGAGAACCACTTGGTGTATTTTGGATAGTCTAGCGAGTATTCACGTCTTTACGACATAAATGTTCTTCTTGGGGCGTAATGTCGTTTACCGGAGGCCTGAATAGAAAACGGAAATGCGTCCGAACCGGCATTATGTATTGTAGCATGTAGTTACATAGACAAACGAACAGTAATTGACCTATTGGTCCTCACAAATCTATTTTGGTAATTAACCTATTATCAATTTATTTTCCTCCCCGTCTTTTTTAATCTATCTAGATGTAACTAATACTAGTAGGGGATTTGTAGCTAAGTAAATGTCGAGACGTTTTTAGTATACCTCTACAGTGGAACAGTCAATACGGTGAATGGTAGACAGTTATATATATCAACAACACAATTGAAGAGTGTTTTGCCACGTTTGTTTGAAATCGTTTCCCTACACTCTTACATCCATTACTACCAGTATAGCTACGATGAAGAAGTTCCTTAAAGATTCCCAGATGAAAATCCTAGCTCCATACGTTGCAAAGAAACTTCGAGAATGTACAAATGAAGCAGAGGTTCTCAAAATTTCGAAGAAAGCAAATGTGATGTTCATTTCCAAAGAAAAAGGAGTTTCTAAACGAATGTAAAAGCTATGTTTACACACACACACACACACACACACACACACACACACACACACACACACACACACACACACACACACACACACACACACACACACACACACACACACACACACACACACACACACACACACACATATATATATATTATATATATACACACACACACACATATATATATATATATATATATATATATATATACATATATTAATACAGTATATCTTTACTATTGCCATGCTCATGGTAAATGTTTTTCTGAATTTAGAATCTATGTTCCTTCCATCGGAAAGAATACTGTCTTAAATGTCTTGTAGTGTCAGCCAGTATGCTTATTCATTTCTTCCACCTAAGGTCTCTGGAATTCTCTTCCTCCTGACACCTTTCCACCTATCTATCTATCTATATACATATATATGCATATACACATATATACATACGCACACACATATATATTTATACATATATATACACACACATGCATACATATACATATATATACACATACACATACACATATACATATATATATATATATATATACATATATGCATATGCATACATATATATATATATATATATATGCATATATATGCATATATATATATATATATATATATATATATATATATGCTGATGAAGGTGGAAAAAGAAGTCACGGGTCTAGTTACGAGTTCTTGAGTTTATTCCTAACCGGTTTCGCTCTATGCGTCTTCAAAGGAAGCACAGAGCGAAAACAGTCAGAAATAAACTAAAGAACTCGGAACTAGACCCGTGACTTCTTTTTCCACCTTCATCAACTTGTCACAATGTACCAACATATATATATATATATATATATATATATATATATATATATATATATATATATATATATATATATTATTGAGGCATTGTGACATGTTGGTGAAGTATTGTCGTCGGTAGCAATAGTGGGTTATAGAAAAGGCTCATATATATATATTCATATATATATATATATATATATATACACATATATATATATATATATATATATATATATATATATATATATATATGTTGAGACATTTTGACAGGTTGACGTAAGTGGAGTAGGAAACACAAGAGTCTTAGTCTGAGTTTATTCCTGACTAGTTTCGCAGGTATGCTTTTTCAAAGGAATGGTGTACAAATGAGCTGTGGACATTTTATACATGAGGTGGACCTCACTACCTCTCCATGTTACCATAGTTGGCGACAAGTGTGAATATTACATATTCATTGCAACAAATAATAAGTAAATCTAATAATAATGATAATGCTAGCAATAAGAGTAGTAGTAGAAATGATAATATTAATAATAATGAAAATAATAATAGTAGTAATAACAGTAGTATATATGTATATATATATATATATATATATATATATATATATATATGTATGTATGTATGTATATATATAATATGATATATATATATATATATATATATGTATGTATATATATATATAATATATATATACACATACATACATACATATATATATATATATATATATATATATATATGTACATATATATATGTATGTATATATATAATATATAATATATATATATATATACACATATATATATATATATACATATATATATATATATATATATATATATATATATATATAAGATCAATTTTAACAGTGTCAATTTCACACCAAGAACCCTAAAAAGACATCAAGAGAGAGATTCATTCACAACAAAAGCGCTCTACAGGTCATGCCTCATAATGCAAACATTATTGACAATATCAGTTATCAATAACTGTTGAACATGTTGTCAAACAATGAGTGTATAAGAAAATCTTCTTTTCCTATTGGTGTGGGTCTGCTATTCACCTGGAAACGTTTTAGCGTCAGCCAGAATAAAATCATTATAGATTGATCTTGTCGCAAGCATTAATTTTCCTAGTGCGACGCTGAACTCAAAGATTAGCTCACAAAGTATTACAGGTACACCTTGTAATAGATACATACATACATTTACACATACATGCATACATATATACATAACACATACGTATGCATGTCTATATATATATATATATATATATATATATATATATATATATATATATATATGTGTGTGTGTGTGTGCGTTTGTGTGTGTTTGTGTGTGTGTATGTGTGTGTGTGCGTGCATGTGTATTTGTGTGTGCGTAGCTATGTATGTACCGTTATGTAAATACAACTAAATTATTACATAATACTATATAAAAGAAAACATTAAAAATATATTATTATACTTAAATATATGGATACATAGACATTCTACCTGGGAGAAAGCAAACGTGTAAATTCCAACACACACACACACACACACACACGCACACACACACACACACACACACACACACACACACACACACACACACACACACACACACACACACACACACACACACACACACACACACACACACACACACACACACAGACACACAACGTAAATACATACAAAGACACATGATTGGTTTAGGAAAGATGCAGTCAGTGGTAATTGGTCAGCTTCATTCTAAGATTTTTGTTTTTGTTTTTGGCTCTGTTATTTAAGAAAAATATCTCATTTCGCCCTCATTACCAAGGTAAGTCCGTCCATTTTAGATCTTTCAACATTGATACTTTTAATTATATGAAGACAGACACCTTTTATATTAATTCTAGCTATAAAGAAAAGAAAATATTTAGAGATAAGAATCGCATACATATTGAGGAGGGGCAAGAGGATTTAATTTAGCGGTTAGATTTTCCCATGAAGAGAGTTACTGCGCAATAGGGTTGACTTAAATATCCAAGTTTTCTGTTTCCGTGTATATATTATTGAGAAAAAATATGACTGAAAAGAACAAAACTAAACAAAAGACACCAAAACAAAATAATCGTCTTCTTTCGATGCCTTCCTTAAAATCATCTCTGTTGAACACAATGTTACGCAAATATCTCTCATATTACTTTCTTTAATTCATTTCCTAAAACGGTAGACACGCCAAAATATGTCCCCTCTACAACATTTTTATCTAGGTTAATATTCCCTTTGTCTTTCATTCTTTCGTAGGAAGATGTGTTGCTTCATTGTAGTTTCCATACATTCATTTTTCTATCTTTCGGTTAGTGTTAATGCAGAGTTTATTTTTCTTCCAAAGTCAGTTTTTTTCAAGGAATTTAGGTTTTCGATTTCCTGCCCCCATGATGTAATTTAGAAAACTTTCTTCTCCTCAAGTGTTGCTTTGAAATGACACAAGGGAGAGACTGAATCCCACCAGAGGAGGCGAAATGAATGGTTGTGTCACCTCACGTGCCACACAGGTACTTTGAACAAGAACTGGTGGACCCAACAATTTGATATTACTAAAGTAACACAAGCGTGGGGCTGACCTACAATGTAACACAGAGGAAAGGCAGATTGTATCATGACACGCAAAATGAAGAATGTGACATGCGGTTAGGACGGGTGACACAGCGAGACACAGAGATTGACAAAAACTCGTACACGTAGTAAAATGACACAGGAAATGACACTATTAAAGACGACACAGATAGCGGGCTATGAAAGGATCTGGCACAAACCAAGTAAGGTGGGGCTGACACAGTGTTACTGTGAGTGATGCAGTGTAGACATTAAGCAAAGACATCAATAAATGAAGTAACACATTTAGGTGTAGCAAATACTTAGTCATGAGCTCCTTGAGCTAGAAAAAAAAGCAGTGAAGGTTTGAAAAGAGACACTTTTTGAGTTAATAGGGATATTTGGAGGGGAAACACTAAACGAACTGTAAATTGACACTACAAAAATAACGTTTTTGAAGGTTATTTCACTTCTTGGAGGGAAGGTGACATTTTTGGTGGGAATATGACACATTTGAAGGGACGACACATGGCATCAACGCAAGGCGACACAAGAGATGACACATTTCAGGCACTGATAATGTC
>NC_134789.1:69924698-69929698 GCF_046742065.1 Oratosquilla oratoria
TCTCTCTCTCTCTCTCTCTCTCTCTCTCTCTCTCTCTCTCTCTCTCTCTCTCTCTCTCTCTCTCTCGCCCTTTCCATATAAGTTATATATCTACATATACATCTTTATCTCTCTACTTCTGTGATTTTTCCTCTTTTGTTCCCTTCCCAACCCTTTCCTCTTCCTTTTACTCTCTCCCCTATGCATCAGTTACTCTCTCCCTCCCCCCCCCTCTCTCTCTCTCTCTCTCTCTCTCTCTCTCTCTCTCTCTCTCTCTCTCTCCCCTCTCTCTCTCTATCTCTCTCCCTCCCTCCCTCCCTCCCCCTCTCTATCTCTCTCCCTCCCTCTCCCTCCCTCCCTCTCCCTCCCTCCCTCCCTCCCTCCCTCCCTCCCCCCCTCTCTCTCTCTCTCTCTCTCTATCTCTCTCCCTCCCTCCCTCCCTCCCTCACCCTCTCTCTCTCTCTCTCTCTCTCTCTCTCTCTCTCTCTCTCTCTATCTATCTATCTTTTTTCCCCTTCCATCGCTCCCCTCCCATTTTCCTCCCACGCCCTCCCACACCCTCCCACACCCTCCCACGCCCTCCCAGCGTTTTCCCAAAAGGCGGTAATGGCGGGATCATGCAGGTCCCGGACCGGCCGGGATTCCGGGAACCATTACGCAATTAACGCTTCGGGGACCTTAATCCCGTGATCCGGCCGCGCCTCGCCGTGCCGCGCGCGTCGGCGTGTCACCGACACACGCGCACGCGCGCGCATCCACAAGTGCAAGTGTGTCACCGACACACGCGCACGCATCCACAAGTGCAAGCGTATGTAATAACACGCATGGATGCATGAACATACACATACAAATGCACGTACTGTATATGCTCATATACGTACATACACAGACACGCACATACTAATATACGCACACACAAATATGCGTACATACGAACATACATATGTAACCACATACATATACACTACACGCATACATATATACGCATATACACATACAGTAGCTTATGCTAATGTGATGGTTTACTATCGGCCAGGTTGGAGATGAATGACTGCTTAAGGAAGAATGAACCTGAACTTTTGTGTCTTGTGGAGACCAAACTCCCCTAAAATGTTGATCTACTCTTAGGGAACAAGAGATAGACCTCCTGGAGAAGAGAAGTAGAAGATAGAATGGATGGAGTAGTAAGGTTTGTGGTGAAAAGTGGCATAGAGATGTACGAAGCAAATCTGAGTGAAGGCAAGGCTGAACCAACCCAACTGAAAATTAGTATTAAAGAGCAGAAATTATTAGTACTAAAGAGCAGAATAAAAGAGACTTTATGGTAGCATATATGTCCCCAACAAGACAAGAGCTTGGAAAGAAGTTGGATATCTAGAAATATTACCGAACACAGAGATCTTTTCCTAAAGAAAACTATTGAACAAATTAGCAATTTAGTCCTTATTGGAGATTTTAATTGCAGTAAGGTCAACTGGGAGGAACGGGAAGCAAATGACAAAGCAAATTTATGGGGCAATACCTGTTAGTTACAGCAATGGGGAACACAATGATCAAGTGTGTAAAAAAAAAAAAAAAAAAAAAAAGTGATCTGGGTAAGAGACGACATTCCTACAAGACCAGATCTGTTGCTAACCAAAGAGCCAGGCATCATCAGCTCATTAAACTCCCTTTGCCCCATAGGAAAAAGTGACCATATAATTATTGAATTTCAGCTGGAAGATGAAGAAACAGAGCCAAGGAATGAATCACAGAGGGAAGAGAGACTCAACTTCAGGAAAAACAGATTACTTAGGGTTGAGCAAATTCTTTGAAGAAACAGACCGGGAGGGGTTCATGAATACCACAGGAATAAGGAGGAAATGGGAAATCTTTGTTAATATTAACAACCAAGGAGTGAACAAACACGTGCCAAAGACTAGAAGAAGGAAGAAACAGGACCGGTTTAACAAAAAGTGTGTGGTCGGAAAAAAACAAAAGACCAGGGACGCGGCTTGGGGAAAATTGATAAAGCGAAGAAGTAATAAAACAAAAGATTATAAACAAACTAGAAATGACTATACGAAAATTCACAGGGAAGAAGAAAGCAGTTTTGGAAGAAGTGTAGTAGATAAATGCAAAGATGAACCGAAACTATTTTTCAGGTTTAAATGGTAAATTGAGACATTGGAGTAGTCACCAAGTTAATAGTAGGAAATGAAGTCTTTGAGAAGGCCTCAGCTCAAACAGAAATAATGAATAAATGTTTCCAATAGGTCTTCAAAAAAAAAAAAAAAAAATGGACGAGAGCGAGGGAAATAAATTTTTATGTTTAGTAGAAATAAATGAAGATAATTGGACGCAACAAAAGTTTCAGAACCTGATGGAATCTCAAACTGAATATTTAAAGAATCTTGGAAACAATTAGTGAACAAGATTCAGTCTTATAACACGGTCGTTGAAAGAAGGCACTGTGCCACTTGATTGGAAAAGGGCAAATATGGTGCCAATTCAAGAAGGGGGAAGTAAAGAGACACCACTTAATTAGAGGCCGGCATCACTGACCAGCACAATAGTGAGATAATGTGCAAGGACTGCAAAAGACCGATGGCCCAAATATCTTCAAAAGATGAACATTCTGACAGTCAGTTCGGCTTCAGATCTGGAAGGTCGTGTGTCGAACCTTTTAAACTTTTACTCGAGAATGAATGATACGTTGCAAGAGAGAGAGTGGTGGATGGACTGTGTGTACTTCGACCCACATAAGATTCATCACAGTCGACTTCTGTGGAAGTTGGAACACGTTGGGGGACTGAGAGGCAAATTACCAGAACGGATAAAAAAAGAAAATTAAGGAAAGATACACGAGGACAGTAATAAAGGATAATGTGTCAAGATTCAAGATGAAAAGCAGTTACGAGCAGAGGTCCACAGGGTTTAGTACTTGCACCAATGACATTATGGAAGGAACAACAAGCTGTTGCAAAAAGATCTGGACACCATTTTTACATGAAACCAAGAATGGGAAATAAAATTCAAAAGAAAAAGAAAAAAAGTACTATAAAGGGGCAGTAGTAGCAAAAACTACACTTAAACTATTTCTTGGGAGGCGAACCCATTACAAAATCAAAAGTCAAAGAGGGGGAAAATTTGGGAGTGTTGATAAAAGACAAGCTGTCACCTGACAGGCATATTAGCAAGATTATGAGGTAAAACTATGGGCTACTGCAGAAGATTAAAGTCGCGTACCATATGAAATGAAAAAAAAAAAAGGAAAAACTCATCGAAACCGTCCATAACCAAAATATGCGTCAGTAGTTTGGTCCTTACACAGAGTGAAGAATATAAACAAGATACATACATACATACATACATACATACATACATACATACATACATACATACATACATACATACATACATACATACATACATACATACATACATACATACATACATACATACATACATACATACATACATACATACATACATACATACATACATACATACATACATACATACATACATACATACAATACATACATACATACATACATACATACATACATACATACATACATACATACATACATACATACATACATACATACATACATACATACATACATACATACATACATACATATACCAAAGGCTTTTTCCCCCTTACATGGGGGGTAGCCAACAAGAAAAAGGCATAGAAATCACTCCCACCCATTTCATTTCCCATATATTCCACTCCCCTCCACCCTCCTCCCTCCCTTCTATCTTGGCACCTCCTGGATGACGGGTCATCCCTGCATCCTGTCCAGTGCCCTGGGTCAGAAGCAGTGTCGCAAGACAAAGCACATCCACAGCAAGGCCGCTTCATAAATTCGGCGACCCCCTTTCTCCGTCCCCTCAGTAAACAAGATAGAAAGAATACAAAGGGCAGCAACCAACCTGGTCCCTAGCCTGGCTGATAAACCACACGAGTTAAGACTAAGAGTGGGTCTGCCAACGTTGAAAGAACGAAGAGAAAGAGTTGATATGATTACAGTGTTCAGGTCACTAAAGGAGATAAATTGTATTAACAGAAGATATTTCGTGGTTAAAGATGGGAAGGCGAAGCCACATGAGTATAGACTAAAAGTACTGGGTCTACCAACGTTGAAAGAACGAAGAGAAAGAGTTGATATGACTACGGTGTTCAGGTCACTAAAGGAAATAAATTGTAATGACAGAAGATATTTCCTGGTTAAAGATGGGAGTAAAGACTAAAAGTACTGGGTCTGCCAACGTTGAAAGAACGAAGAGAAAGAGTTGATATGATTACAGTGTTCAGGTCACTAAAGGAGATAAATTGTATCAACAGAAGATATTTCCTGGTTAAAGATGGAAGGGCTATAAGAGGGGATGGGAGTAAAAGAAAAAAAAAAAAAAAAAAACACACACAAAAAAAACACTCTACTGTATGTGAGGAAATACAGTTTTCCATATACAGGGTAAATACATAACTACGTGGAATAGCTTCCAATGTGATGTAGTACAAGCTAAAATGATAAATAAGTTCAAATTTGAATGTAACAAATGGAAATCAAGGATATATATTAAGTTGATATAATAAAAAATTAGAGAATAGGAGACGAAATCCAACGAGCGTTCATCCTTTCTTGTATACTACGATTAGGGAAATCCAATTAGTTAAATATATATACGCTTATACACACATACGGTACACGCAGACACACACACACGCACGCACACACATAAACTTATGCACACACCCACACACCCAAACACCAACCCAAACACCCACTACACACACACATACACACACACACACACACACACACACACACACACACACACACACACACACACACACACACACACACACACACACACACACACACACACACACACACACACACACACACACACACACACACACACACACACACACACACACACACCACACACACTCACACACATACACACACACACACACACTCACACACACACACACACACACACACACACACACACACACACACACA
>NC_134789.1:69934698-69944698 GCF_046742065.1 Oratosquilla oratoria
ACAAATGTAGAAGAAAAAAGAAGAAAAACGAAACAAGTTGGTAGAAATGTTAGATGGTGCCTCAGGAATACAGGAGCTGAAGGATGCTCGTGTAGATAAAAACATAAGAACCTAAGAATGAAGGAGACTGCAAGAGACCATAAGGCCTACACTAGGTAGTTCCATGTCCCTTATCTCCTGTCATCCCCATCCATAAAGCTGTCTAACCGTTTCTTTAATAACCGTTAGTTTCAGCGCTGACTACATGGCTACTAAGTCTATTCCATTCGTTGACCACCCTATTAGTAAACCAGTTCTTGTCCATCTCCATCTTAAATCTAGATTTGTCCAATTTAAATTCATTACTGCGAGTCCTGCCCTGTTGTATTAATATGATGACCATGTCTGCGTCCCATTGTTAAAGCCTTTGAGCCACATGAACACCTCTATTATATCATCCCACACTCTGAGTCTTTCCAGAGAGTGTAGGTTAAGGTGCCAAAGCCTCTCCTATAGTCAGCGCAACGAGAATTGACCGCTAAGGCGGGGTTAGGAGATTTCCCGGTGATGCCACATCTCCACAGATAACACGGCCCGCACGGCTCACACTGAATGCAGTGCAAGGGGGGCGGGGCCAGAGAATAGATGTAGCGGCATCGTCGCTCTCTCTTGCTCATATGCCATGTCTGACTCGAGGAAACGAAACATTTGTATAGAAAACATTGCTTTGATTTTTACCTCAGTGGTGGTGTGTGACAAAAAAATTATAATTATAATTATATGTGGCAACATTATAAAGATATAAAATAAAATTAAAGAATAAATTAAAATTATAAAATAATTATATGTGGCAACACAGGGCGACTCACAGTGCTCAGCACTAAAGGCAATTTCTCAATGCAACGAGAATAGTAAGGTAAATTTCTGAGCCCACATATCATTTTGGTCATTCTCCTCTGGACTGATTCTAGTGAATTGATTTCGATTCTATAGGATGGAGACCAAAACTGTACCGCAAATGGCAAGGTTGGGTCAAACTAACGCCAGATAGAGTTTGATAATTACTTCTGCACTTTTATTTGTAACCATCCTAGCAATGAAACCTAATACTCTGTTAGCTTTATTGATTAAATTAATGCACTTTTTCCTGGATTTAAGGTCAGGAATTCCTAGAATTACCAATTCTCTCTCGCACTCACCTTTCTCTAAAAACGTGCTATCTAAGCTATATCTGCTTTCGGGGTTGTCTAGCCCTACGTTTAACACGCTGCATTTTGAAATATTGAAGATCATTTGCCATTTCACCGACTATGTGAACAATTTGTTAAGATCTTCCTGCAGAATCTCGACGTCGTCTACTGACCTAATTAGGCGTTCTATTTTAGTGTCGTCCGCGAACTTACTAACATTACTATTGATCCCGTTGAACAATATGAGACCTAAAACCGAGCCCTGGGGCACTCCACTAGCAACACTTCACCATTTGGATTTTACACCATTTATGGTGACACATTGTTTTCTGTTATTGATCCAAGATCTAATCCATTCAAACACTTTTCTTCCTATGCCATGGGCTTTGGATTTATCTAATAGTAATGTTACTTGACAACAACAAGATGCGAAGACGAGAGAGAGAGAGAGAGAGAGAGAGAGAGAGAGAGAGAGAGAGAGAGAGAGAGAGAGTGTGTGTGTGTGTGTGTGTGTGTGTGTGTGTGTGTGTGTGTGTGTGTGTGTGTGTGTGTGTGTGTGTGTGTGGTGTGTGTGTGTGTGTGTGTGTGTGTGTGTGAGAGAGAGAGAGAGAGAGGATAGAAATTAAAATGTCTTGGTTTGAGCACGGAAGTATAAAGAGGAGCAAGATGGGAATGAAATACAGCCGATTGAAAGAGAAAGATTAAAATGAACACACACACACACACACACACGCACACACACACACACACACACACACACACACACACACACACACACACACACACACACACACACACACACACACACACACACACACACACACACACACACACACACACACACACACACACACACACCAAAAACAACAACAAGATGCACTCCAACAGCAATCGGTAGTTACGCCTTTAAGAATTACACGCTGGTCTGCGTGTTTATTATTACTGGGATGGTCGGGGAGGAGGTTGGGGGAGAGGGATGGAAGAGAGGTGGGGGAAGGGTAGCTTCATCTCGTCTCTCACCTACCCGGATGTGGCCGGTTTTCCAGGCGTGGGGAAGCGAGGTTACGTACGCGGTACCCCCCCCCCCTCCCCCGCCCTCCTCCACCTCCGGCCACCACCACCACGAAACGATACGCATTGGTTTGATAGATTGTCCTCAAAATGCATCATCATATTGTTGAGAAGTTGAGAACCAGCAGATACATATACATACATACTTACATACATACATACATACATACATACATACATACATACATACATACATACATACATACATACATACATACATACATACATACATACATACATACATACATGCATCCATACATACATACATACATACATACATACATACATACATACATACATACATACATACATACATACATACATACATACATACATACATGCATGCATGCATGCATGCATTCATACATACATACTGTTTAGATATATATAGATTCAAACATGCATGCAGATTTATATATACACACATATATGCATATAAACACAAGCGCTCGCGCCCGCACGCACGCACTCACTCACACACATACACACACACACACACACACACACACACACACACACACACACACACACACACACACACACACACACACACACACACACACACACACACACACACACACACACACACACACACATACATACATATATATAATATTATATATATATATATGTAATATATATATATGTATATATGTTATATACATATATATATATATATATATATGTATATATATATGTATATATATATATATATTTGAGTAACGTGATGTAGTAGCACATAAGTAAAATTCAAACTTATTACCCCCTTTCAGAGAAAATTAAAATCAGAGATGAAGTAATCCTTGTATTTCGACCACTAACTGTGGTCCTCTTCAAAGGATAGATACAGAGGAAAGTTAGAGCACAAAGGATGTATACAGATGTGAGGTAATGCTAAAAGAGACGAGGGAAGATTGAAGTGACACGTCCTTGGTGAGGTGGGGAGGGGAGCCCAATCGACCGCTCGTAAAGTCAAGTTCCGCTGTCGTGGGAAGCAATTTGTTTACTGCCAATGTAGTTATGCAATCCGGAGGCCATTGTCCTTTTGAGGTGTTGAAGTTAGGATGATTCTATTATTTTTCCTCTAAAATTACAGTGAGATTTGTAAATAGTGGTTGCACTGTCCCAGTCCATGCAATGGTCCTTCGAGCTCGTGTGAAGGAAAACTGCAGAATTTTCTTGGCCGTATCTGATGGAATTTCTGTTCTCTCACCCTAGTAGAAAGATCTCTGCCTGTCTGTCCCCAGAACACCTCTTCGCAATATATGTACGATAACTTGTACACACCGGGGCTATTGTCTGTTTTTGTCCGATGGTGGACATTTACTACCTGTTTGAAAAGAGTATTGGGATAATTAAAAGTAACATTGATTTGGTCTTTAGGAAGTAGTTTGGTAACAGGGTATTGGGTTAATAATGAATCAAAATCGAAATGAATATATAAATTATTTAGCAAAGACAAAAAAAAAAAAAAGAATATGTATATGCTCTCAAGGCGTAATCAAAACTGAGCGCTTGGGGACGCCAACAATTTAGAGCGGAAAAATTCTCGAGTGAGCGAGCAGAACACGTGGTTCTTACAACATATGTACAATATACGATAATAAATACACAATGACAATAACAAAATCAATATACAATAACATCTATGATACTTATGTAATGGAAAAATGCAACCACAATTAAACACTTCGCAAGTACAATAAATAATACTTGTACAATGTTGCACATGATAACAATAGGTACATAATGGTACCGTACCATTACAATGCTCGGCCAGCACAACTCGGTGACCTACGAACAAACGAGAAAAATAAATGACTGAAGCAAGAAAGAAATTTGTACACCAGTACACCTTACACATAAAAATAACATAACATACAAGATAACATATTCCATAGACATACAAAAGTGTGGAGAAAAAACACTTCCACGTTACGAATGAGAACCTTATCCCGCAAAGAAAACTGGGACAGGGGGACAAGTGAATATGGTAAAGTGGTATCATCACCAGACTCCAAAGCATAAATAACAGCAGACCAAACAGGGTCCTCATGCTGAGCTTTGGCCAGATCCTTCAGAGAGAAGTTATCAATTACTGTAACAGCAGCAACAGGGATATTACATAGAAGTGCATCGGCAACATTGTTTGCACGCCCTGGAATATGCTTAAGGGTTGGGTTAAATTCCTTTATCGTAAGAAACCATCATCTAGGCGACCCAAAAGTTTTTTTCCCTGGAAAAGCTGAGTGACGGCAGTGTGGTCCGTGTAGGCTGTAACAGGATATTCAAAAATTATATCACGAAAATGTTCTAAAGCCCACAACACTGTCAGTGCCTTCAAATGAGTAACAGAGTAACGAGACTCAGGCTTGTTAAGAATGCAACTAGCATATGCAAGAACATGGGGTCTACATCTGTCTAATTGCTGCATAAGTACAGCTCCAAAACCTGTACCAGAAGCATCCGTAAAATAGTAAAGGGAAGGCTATAGTCCGGGAATGTCAACACAGGCGCTTCAGTAAGTGCAAGCTTCAAGGAATCAAAACTTACTTGATGAACATCACGCCATTGGAAGGAGGTATCTTTCTTGGGGAGACGTGTTAGTGGGGAAGCCATTGAAGCAAAATTCCTAATAAATGTACGATAGTATCCTGCCAGACCAAGGAAGGAACATACTTGCTGAACTGACTTTGGTGTAGGGAAGTTCCTAACCGCCTTGACCTTATCGTCAGTAGTGTGAGTATTATGTTTGCCAACAACATGACCTTGGAATTGGATGCTAGACTTAAGAAAAGAACACTTGGGCAAATTGAGTTTCAATCCATTATCAGCAAACCGTTGCAAGACCATGGACAACTTAGTGAAGTGGCTCTCCACATCTATGGGAACTAAGAATAAATCATCCAGGTAAACAAAAAGTCCGTTGCCTACAGTACTAGGGCCATGGAAAATGGAGTTAGTCAAACGTTGGCAAGTCAAGGGAGCATTCCGCAATCCCATGGGGCAACGAAGTCATTCATAATGTTCATTTGGGTGTAGAGAAGGCCGTGACCTTACGAGACTTCTCCTCCAGGGGTATCTGCCAAAAACCTGCTTTCAAGTCTAAGATGGTGAACACCGTATTACCAGTGCCAATGGACTGAAGAAGGTCACTTAATACAGACAAAGGGTAATGGTCTGGAATAGTGACCTCGTTAACTCGCCTATAATCAATGACAGGACGAAAAGATCCATCCACCTTAGGCACCAGGAGGAGTGGTGAGTTCCACTCCGAGTGAAACTCTTGTACAATGCCTTCACGTAACGTGTCGTCAACCAAGGACTGTACTATAAGCCGATGAGAGTGAGGCAACCTGTAAGATGGAACGTGAACAGGGCGAGCACCTGGCTGAGGACCAATCCTATGAAACACACGATCTGTAAGCCCTAATGGATCACGAGGCAAAGGCAAAGCCTGACGGTGGGTCACTAACAGTTCAATGAGACAAGATGTCTCACCAGGAAAATGAATCCCACCTACAAACGTTGCAAATTTGGAAGCCAAGTGAGCCGTGTTACTTGCTTTTGGAGACTGTAGCACAGAAGCTGCAATGATAGGAAGTGAATCCTGGAAAGCATAAACATTAACTCTTTCAAAGGAGTCTAAGTGACTTCCAGGAGAGTGATAGGAGCACCCGTGACATTGGTTACCATTGCTGTGGTAACATGATTCTCGCGACTAGTGGAGAGTCCCTTCCAAAGCAGGGCGACGAACACGAACAGGGTCAAACTGAGATAAAACGTCAGACCCAATTGGAACACCTGAAATGCGCACCGAAATTCGAACTGCACTTGAAGGTCCAATACGATGCTCTCCTACAACAACATTAGCACAAGAAAGAATAGGAGAGTGAAAATGAAGAGATCCCTTTGAAGGCAACAGAATGACCTGATCATGCACAAGAGGGGAGTCACAAATGAAAACTGGCCTATCTGTTGGAGGAATAACAAAACTACAGAGTCGCTACACGGCGACTAGGAGATATATGAATTCCTTCTCCCCCTCCCTTCCTCTCCCCATCCCTTCCTACACCCCTCCCTCCCTCTCCCCATCCCTTCCTACACCCCTCCCTCCCTCTCCCCTCCCTCCTTCCTTCCCACACCCCACCGCAGGTACACCATTAGCCAGTGTCCGGTGCTTGTCGTGGGAGGTCCTGGGTAGGTGCGGACGCCGCTCCTGGTGGGCGGGGTGAGGCGAGGGCCAGGGAGGCGCCAGCTTCGGCGGGCGACACGATGACGGTCGTCGGCGCTGCCCCCGCCTCCGCCAAGCATTTCCAGCTCTCAGGAGACGAAATCGTGACTTCCGCCGGTACTTACCGTCAAGAATCCTGGAGAGGGAAAAGGAGAGGAGGACAGGAGAAAAAGAGGAGGAGGAAAAGGAAGGAGAAAGAAAAAGAGGAGGAAGAGAAAGAAAACGAGGAGGAAGAAGAAAAGGAGGAGGAGGACAAGAAAGAAAAAGATAAATTGAAGGAGAATGAGAAGAAAAAGAAGAAGAAAAGAGTGAATAGGAGAAGAAGAAAGATGAGGAAGAAGAGCAGGAGGAAGAAGAGGAGATAGAAATAGAGAAAGAGGAGGGAGAAAAGGAGGAGGACAAGGAAGAGTAGGAGCAGACGAAGGAAGAAAAGGATGAGAAGGAATAGGAGGAAAAATTGGAAGAAAAAGAAAAACAGAAAGAGGAGGAGAGGAAGAGGAAGAGGGAGAGGAGGAAGAGAAGTATAAAAAGGAATTGTAGAGAATGTAGAAAAATGAGGGAAAGGAGGACGAAAGGAAGAAAAGGAGATAGAGAAGAAAGAGGAAAGATGAAGAGGAAGAGGAGGAGGAGGAGAAGAAGAAGGAGGAAGAGGAGGAGGAGGAGGAAGAGGAAGAAGAGAAGTAATTTGAATATTCATTCTTGCGTGAATAAGAAAAGGAAACAGTGAGAAGAAATGCCAAGGAAAAAGTGAAGAACGAATTTGAATTACCTATTAGAAATGTCCATGAGGAACAAATATGTGTGTGTGTGTGTGTGTGTGTGTGTGATTCACAATGGTCTTGGATTACGTGTTGTCGACAGCTACTTCCCTCCCGGAAGAGAGCTCAGAGCTCATAGATGACCGATCTATGGGTACTGCTGTTAACTTACACGCACACACACACCCAACTCCCCGTCCACGAGAGATAGAGTAACAACTCGCAGCGCAGTTATACTGATATTATTTCAGCCCTGGGTGGGATTCGAACCCGGACCGACGTAGTGGCAGCCGGAAACTCTAACCACTGTGCCACGAGGTGTGTGTGTGTGTGTGTGTGTGTGTGTGTGTGTGTGTGTGTGTGTGTGTGTGTGTGTGTGTGTGTGTGTGTGTGTGTGTGTGTGTTTGTGTGTATATGTATATGTACGTGTGTGTATGCTTACATGTGCATATGCTCGCGTGTGCATGACGAGACGTGAAAGTGTTTTGCATATCAAAGTAGATTATGTATGTGAGGAGAGGTTTAGACTGTAAAGATGTGTGATAGGAAGGTGAATGGCGTTTGTGGAGGGGAAGGGCGTGAGTGAGGGTGAGATTCCTTAGTATATTTGCGGAACAAACTTCTTTAGTGACGAAACAACTTAATATGTGGAGTGTGGAGGGGTTTCCTTGGATGAATAAAATCCCTGGAAA
The DNA here is from genome assembly GCF_046742065.1 of Oratosquilla oratoria. Taxonomy (NCBI): domain Eukaryota; kingdom Metazoa; phylum Arthropoda; class Malacostraca; order Stomatopoda; family Squillidae; genus Oratosquilla; species Oratosquilla oratoria. The sequence continues at coordinate 69,942,623 of NC_134789.1, forward strand.
TAATAAAGCAAGGAAAATCGATTACGGAAAGTTTTCCATACAAATCATTTGGCAATAAGTAGAATTAAATTATCAGAGGCTGGAAAAAATAGGTAGGCAAGTGGGTAGAAATAGGGGTAGAATGCGAGGGTTACATTTTTATGGATCGGGTGTTTGTAAACAGCTCAATTCTTAGACGGAGGATTACACAGGCTCACTCTACGTCTAATGTTTATAAGCAGTCGGCAGGAACCCGATTTTATTGTTGACGCAATATACAAACTAAGTAAGTTATGCAGAGATTTGAAATTGCTTAAATAAAAGAAATATTACATATAGATTTGTAACAACGAATCTAATTGGAGAAAGGGCGGAGGAGGAGAAAATTCAATTGGTTTACGGTTGTAAGATCACGCCATTAGGGAATGATCTTAAATATAAAATTAAAGATCATTGGACTAAAGAAATCATGACGTCCCTGAGAACTTACCTAGGACCTAACATGCGTGTTCTCACGGGATTCATAGCGTGTAACTCTGAGAAGCACGTCGTGTAACAGGTATTCAAAAAAGAAAAGAAAATCTCCAAAACATTTCATTCCCTCATATATTGAAAATATAGTGAAATAATAAGTAGAAGCCTGACAGTGCAAAATACCAATACTAATTAAAACTAATAGTCTATTCCAGTGGTTCCCAAACTGTTTTTGGCAGCGACCCAAATCCAGGTCTGGTGAAGATGTGGCGATCCAAGCATCAAAAAGCAATTTCGAAAGTCTTCTTTTATTGAAAACACAAGTGTAGGGAAGCTTTTGATTGAAATTAGTTTTTTTTTCTAACAAGGTCTCGCGACCCATTCTTGAACACTTCGCGACCCATTCTTGAACACTTCGCGACCCATTCTTGAACACTTCGCGACCCATTCTTGAACACTTCGCGACCCATTCTTGAACACTTCGCGACCCATTCTTGAACACTTCGCGACCCATTCTTGAACACTTCGCGACCCATTCTTGAACACTTCGCGACCCATTCTTGAACACTTCGCGACCCATTCTTGAACACTTCGCGACCCATTCTTGAACCCTTCGCGACCCATTCTTGAACACTTCGCGACCCATTCTTGAACACTTCGCGACCCATTCTTGAACACTTCGCGACCCATTCTTGAACACTTCGCGACCCATTCTTGAACACTTCGCGACCCATTCTTGAACACTTCGCGACCCATTCTTGAACACTTCGCGACCCATTCTTGAACACTTCGCGACCCATAGTTTGAAAATCGCTGTTCTAGAACTTGAATAAATTAGATGATCGGAGGCCTGGGGCCTACCGACTAAAAGGGGGGGGGGGCAAATGACATTTATGAAAGACAGTGGAGAAAGTAGAAAGTGAAAGACGTACGAAAGGAAAGTAGGCTGGCGAGATAAACACATAAAGCGTATCTAGATGCAAAATAGATAGAAATATCGTCCTTAAGAAGACAATGTTCTTTCTTAGAATTTCATATATATATATATATACTTTTATAAAATAAGTCTTATGATATCTATCTGTCTGTCTATCTATCTATCTATCTATCTATATATATATACTGTACATATATATATATATATATATATATACAATTGAAGTTTATTAATAAAGTAAGATGTATGAGCATAGCATTGATATGGGTTAGAGTTGAGCGGCGCCTCCGAAAGGATGCAACAGAAATGATTAAAATTCCTTGGCGACAGAGGGCTCACTCAAAAAATACACAAAGCGAGGTGCGAAAGGTGAGGTGCTCACGTCAGCAGGCGCTTAACTTTGATCAAGGTCGTCACCTTTGCCCTGTGTGTTTGGTGTGCCAAGGCCAATGGCATGCGAGTTGGGAACAGTTTCCACTTGCCAGTTGAATACAGCGATGAAGAAAATAGATAATTATTATATTACACAGTAAGTGTATCTTAGAGCTATGCTTTATGACTAGTGAATGACGTATTTCCTAGTAAATATCACGAATCACTCATATGAGCCCCTCTTATGAATGTGGGTTGCGCCAGTAACTGTCTCACAATAGATATACCGTAGAAATATAACTTATGACTAGTAA
>NC_134789.1:69949698-69952198 GCF_046742065.1 Oratosquilla oratoria
GTGGGAGAGAATTTATGCCTTTGACTTTGACTACTGGGGACCATTCAGTGTGTGTGTGTATAACACTTATCCACGCGTGCATACTTCCATTGTACCATCATAGCGGGGATGGGTTGAGCATAGGATTTCTATATATATATATATATGTATGCGGAAAAACCACCAAGGAAAAAGAAAAACTGATGACCAAGCGCTTTCGTTCTATTCAGACATCCTCAGGGTACATAGAAAAGAAAAAGTACACAAGAATATATACAAAGAGTATGAGGTCAGGGAAGGAACCAGGAGAGGTTGCGAGGATCTAATGTCAACCTGACCCGTTCGCGGCAGCGGACGTTTGGGCTACTACTTTTTTCACAATAAAATTGTCTAACTTATACATACCATGACTTAAATTTAAGTTATTGACAAATGTATCTTTGATCAGACTGGATTCTATTATATTTCTCGTCAAATATGACTTATCTTTAACAATTTCTTTAGCACCCTCCCAATTTATACAATGATTAAAATCCCTTAGGTGAATAAATAAGGCATTAGACATTTGCCCACTCTTGACGCTATACTGATGTTGTTTTAACCTTACTTTTAATTCTTTTCCAGTCTGACCAATATAGCATTTTTCTCAATTTTTACATGGAATTGAAAATTACATCCTTCTTCCTTATATGGAGAGTTTTTAATTAAAAGACTTCTAACTGTATTGGAGTTCTTAAATGCCACTTGAATGTTGAAAGTCTTAAGAATATGAGGTAGTTTGACGAAATTCTCGTTGAAAGGCAGTACAAGTAGGTTCTTTACATTAAAAGTTTTACTAGCTTTTTCCTCGTAGAATGATTTCTTTGCCGATTTATAAGAAATCTCCACGAGGTGCTTAGGATATTTTAATTTTGAAGCTATGTTAGATATTCTTAAGAGTTCATCATCCAAAAACTGTTAAAGATTAGTCATATTTGACGAGAAATATAATAGAATCCAGTCTGATCAAAGATACATTTGTCAATAACTTAAATTTAAGTCATGGTATGTATAAATTAGACAATTTTATTGTGAAAAAAGTAGTAGCCCAAACGTCCGCTGCCGCGAACGGGTCAGGTTGACATTAGATCCTCGCAACCTCTCCTGGTTCCTTCCCTGACCTCATACTCTTTGTATATATTCTTGTGTACTTTTTCTTTTCTATGTACCCTGAGGATGTCTGAATAGACGAAAGCGCTTGGTCATCAGTTTTTCTTTTTCCTTGGTGGTTTTTCCGCATATTTAGAATCACGAGTTTATGTGATTTCTCATGCCATATATATACATATATATATATGTATATATATATATATATATATATATATATATAATATATATATATATATATATATATCACGTGAAAACCCCTGTTGGAGTAGAAAAGACTGGAGACGGGGAATCTATATATTTCGATTGCAAACTGCAATCCTTTTCATCTACAATGAAGCCATATGCATATACACATATACATACATACATACATATATATATATATATATATATATATATATATATATATATGTATGTGTGTATGCATATGACATCACTGTAGCAAACATATTTTGTTTTTTGAATATTTCATAGGCATCTGTGTACTGTATACGCCCCATAAACAAGTAATACATCACTCAGTCATATAACCCACTCACCTCCACTCACTCCCACACTCACACTATGCCGGCAGACTATACGACGCCTAGACACTTCCTGGGAAAATAAGCTGAGACAAGCATTTTCCCACAACATGCACACGCGACCACACACCAATAAACACATTATTACGTATACTGACGAACCACCCCTGGATATATATATTATAGTCTGGCTGTCAGACTAAATTATAAACTAATTATGTAAATTAAAATATAAGATGTGACGAAGTAAACCCAGCTCACATAAAGAATTCAGTTATGCGAACATAGCAACTCCCCAAGCAACTTCCGAGGTTTATAACGGCATGCACGGGCTGAGAGCGGGTTCTGCCAGTGACGTTGCCTAGGAAATAGAATAGTGTAAGAGTGTACCAAGAGAAACAGTAGATTGAATAGGACAATAAACAAACAAAACTTAGAGGCGTTTGGCAGTGGACATCCTTAAACATTTTCTGTGTTATAAGTGACCAGGATGGAGTAACGTAACAGTTAGTTACACCCGTCCGGTTACATATTACTGGTGGCAGCGGTGGGATACCAGTAATATGTAACCGGACGGGTGTAACTAACTGTTACGTTACTCCATCCTGGTCACTTATAACACAGAAAATGTTTAAGGATGTCCACTGCCAAACGCCTCTAAGTTTTGTTTGTTTATTGTCCTATTCAATCTACTGTTTCTCTTGGTACACTCTTACACTATTCTATTTCCTAGGCAAACGTCACTGGCAGAACCCGCTCTCAGCCCGTGCATGCCGTTATAAACCTCGGAAGTTGCTTGGGGAGTTGCTATGTTCGCATAACTGAATTCTTTATGTGAGCTGGGTTTA
>NC_134789.1:69954698-69959698 GCF_046742065.1 Oratosquilla oratoria
TGTCTGAGACTATAAGGATCTGCTGTATTTTGTATGGGTAGGCCATCTATTACTAGAACTCTCCTGCAATTCTCACGGGATATACGGAGGGACTGACTTTGCTTGCGCACAGAACGTTACGGACTCTGCTGAACAGACTCACGATCTCGACCAGCTCAACTGTATGCTTCCTGGGGGTCCTGAATGGCTTAGATGGTTGTCACTGGCTGCATTGAGGTTTTCCGCCGTCCCATAGTTCTCAAAGTGGCCCATCCAGTCCTGAATTCTTTTTTTTTTTTTCTTCTTTTTTTTTTTTTTTGGTGGGGGTGGGGGTGGGGATGGGGAGGTGGGGAAGTGGGTGGGGTGGGGGAGTGGGTGGGGTGGTTTTTTTTTCACATTCAAACTGATGCACGTAAAATATCTTGCACTACCTTGGACAAGCCTGTCTTAGTAATATTCGACAAGTGACAAGTGATAGTGACTTAACCGGTTGCGCCCTCAAGAGTGATATATATGGTTTCCAGGCATTGTATACATGTATGTAACTCAGGTATACAAATATATAAGAACAGTTGCGCTCAACTTAAATCTCTCTTGACGGTGGAATCGGTTACGTCGCTAACACGTGTCACGTGATGTACTCGTGTATATATATATATATATATATATATATATATATATATATATTATATATATACAATATATATATATATATAAAGACACGTGTGTTTACGTGTGTGTGTGTGCTTTGCTCTCCATGTTCGGATAGTCAAAGAAAAGGACAATCACTTGTAGTCCTTACGGATCGAACCTAGACTAACGTAGCCACGAGAGGAGATTGAAATCTATGCACTACAGCGCTGCACGGAACATGAATATCATGTACTCCTTCCTTATTCTGACAATTGCTGGGGTTCATGCTTTGCTGTTTGGGGTTTTCATCCTCAATGACATTGGGTCTCTGGAACTTGGGGCTTTTGCAATATTACAAAAGGAAATAACCCCCCCCCTCCCGGCATAGTAACCTATTGTCATACCGGACAGTTGCTTCTGTTCTGGGTGAGGACCGGATGAATCTAGAGGAATATGATTTTTTTTCAGCCCGGTAACATATTCCATGGTCTTTGGTTATGTAATTTTGTTTTATTTCTTGTATTACGAATTACACAAGCATTAAGAAATACAGAGACGGTATATATGTTAGTGTAGGCATTAACGGTACACTTTTTGGTATTATAACTGAGTTGGAGATGTCAGTGTATGTGTTAGGGCTTTCAGGTACTTGGGGGTGGTATAGAGTGGGTGGCGTAAAAGTGGTATAAAAAGTAAAGATCTTGAATACGATTATACCAGTAAGGTAGTAGTCACGAAGGTATTTAGAATGTGGTATAAGGCATGGTATGCAGGTGGAATAAATAGATTCAGATGGCACGAAGAGGTTGTGGTAGCCGTGGTAGGTAAAGGATTCCAGTTGGTGGGTTATGGATTGTGGTAAATAGGGGTGGTAGCGGTGGAGTAGGAGGAGGAGGATGTGGGAAGAGTGAGTTGACGTCACAACTAACCGATTTCGTGCCTTCCAGGATTCCTGGAACACCGCCAACAGCTGGGAGGTTGGTGAAAGGAGGAAGTGAAGGAAGGGGAGAGGGAGGGGAGGAGGAGTGGGAGGAGGAGTGGGAGGAGGAGGAAGGAGAGAAGGATGGGAGTGGGAGGATGAAAAAGGGGAGAGAGAGGGAGAAGGAAAAGGAGGAGATGGAGGAGTAGGGGGAGAGGGAGGGGAGGAGGAGGTGGACAGGGAGGGGAGGTGTATGAGGCTGGTAGAAAAGAGGGGTAGATATAGGTTATTACATTCCATAGGTAGGTTGTTTGTAAATAACAGCTCGAGTCCGTTTTTCCGCTTTGTGTAGGAAATAAAATATTGTTTATGAATAAGAGCCCTGGAGCTCGAGTGTATATTTACTTTTGCTAATATGACATTCCTTTGTAACCTAAGTAAGAATTATGGAGAGTCTCGAGGTTATTCCAAGTAAACAATATTGCCGTAAAGACTTGAAACAAAGAATCTGATTGATGAAAGGGTGGAGGAGGAGAAAATTAAATTGGTTTAGGAATGTGAGATTGCGCCCTTTAAGAAGAATCTTGAATATAAAGTTAAAGATCATTGGACTAAGGAAATGACTACGTCACTGCAAAGCTCACGTAGGATCTTGTATACGTGCTGTCGGAGGATTCCTTTGAAGAATTTCGGAGAATACGGTGTATAAGAATTAACAAAAGAGAGATAGAAACAAAAATAAATATTTGATTCACCTAGACAGAAGACTATAACTAGAAGAATTGAGTCGCCATATCCATAAGTGAGGGCTACAATGGTGGCGACAGTGGTGGCAGCGGTGGGATATAAGACACGCAACTAGAACCCACGCAACTAAAAGGTCTTCGAAGAAAAGCAATCAACGTATGCAACTAAACACAAGCAACTAAAACGTCTCCAAAGAGAAGCACTCAACACACGCAACCAAAGAAGACTAAACATAAAGTGTTTAGTGCAACGAATTGTGCTTACACGTATGAAGAGAACTGGTACAGCCAAACATTCATCGTGCGCAACGCCTGCAAAGAAAATACAAGCAGCTACTTGCGAAATCCAAGCAACATACGGGATCACGTAGTGCATGCAAATCCCCACGCTGGTACGAGGATGAGCTAATGAAGGAGAGGGGTGACTACAAGGACAAGGGTGATGTGTTGCTGAGGTGATCACCCGTACGTGTTGAAGGACGACTACAAGTTGAAGGAGTCAATTCAAGACGACATTATCAACAGAAAATGTAGAAATTCGCATGCATTATAGTTATAGTCATAATTAGGATGGCCATGAATTTTTTGTCATGAGGTTATTTCCTCACACTCAAATGTCTCAAAGTTTTCGGGGGAAGAAAATACAATAGGGGTAAATAGATTCATTAGAATAATTGATACACTAATAATGACAAAAAACATACTAGATGAGAAAAAGAAGACATAAACATTGAAACAAAACGTAGGTCATGAAGGGCAGGACTAGGTTTATGATAAATTTCCAGCAAATGGAAAATATTAAAATATATGGAAATTATATAAAGCATTCATTAAATATTTTAAATCAAAGTGTGATCAGTATCCTATCAGGTCTTTGGTTAGAATGATAAAAAAAGCAGACTATTTAGCAAAAATAGACAGATGGTCTAAGGACATTATTTCTATGTTGAGGGATCCAGATTAGATAGTAAGTAGATCTAGTGACAAGTAAAAAAAAATTCAGGACACTAAGTTAATAGCATTTGCACTATTGGTATACAAATGACGAGATGACTGCAGAAAAGCTATACAGGGATCTTAAAGAAACAATGAACTTAATGGAGATATATCATATTCTATAAGGCTATCAGAGAAGTAGAGCAATTAGTCCATTAGGAAAACAACAACAGAAAGAAACTAGGAACTCTATGAGTGATTACATAAAAAGAGGATCTGAACATAGAGTTAGAAGCATATCAAGGGATGCAAGACCTGAGTGCTATAATTATAGGAAGTTGGGACATACAGCACGAGAGTGCTATTATGAGATTATTCGTAGGAACTCCAAATATGAGGATCACGATGAGTATCTTTGTAGAAATCCACCTTTTTACCTATATCACAATAGAGTAAGACATAGAACACAGGATTGTAAAGAAATGCCAACTTTTCATATTCATCCAGAAACAAGAGGAAAAACCCCAGACACAAAATAAAACAGCACTACAGAGCTAACACTACAGCGACAAACTGACATTATAATGTACTGGGCAGTGATGAAAAAGAGAACAATAACACAAGAGAATTTTCTAGATTTACTATAACAAATAGAAGGACTTCTGTATGACCAATCATTCCGGGTAAAGTATCTAATAGACCTATTCAAATATTTATCAATACGGGATCTGTAGTAAATGTTATAATCAGTAAAGTTTTAAACCAATTAAATCCGAGAGTGAAAATCTTAAAACAAGTTCATTACTCATTGCAAGGAGTAACAGGAAGTCAGTTGGAAACATTAGGTTCGGCTGAGTTAGATGTTATTTTGTATAAAAATGAGCACTTGCACATTCCGATGATAGATGTAGAAGAATCTGTCTTCCCAGGATATCTATTAATAGGATTTGCAACAATAAGAAAAGGGGACATGATCATATCTCCGGCTGCGTTAGGGATCTTAGTGAAATCACAGTTAATCCCATTTTTAAATCAACCAGACTTAGAGCCAGTATCTGTGATAAAAGAACCTATTGAGATAGATGGGGAAGATAACAATGCTAGATTGGATGGTAGCGGGACAGAGCGATCTATTCAAGAACAGATAACACAAGAGGAAGAAAAAGGCACACATAGGGGACACAACTCAGATGTTCAAGAAATCCTAGAAATGATCATAATTCATTAACTCCAAGCAAAACTTTGCTAATCATGGAAGGTGGCGTAATAAAGTTGACACTATTGCACTCCAGAGCAATTGACAGAGTAGGAGTGCAGTTGAAAGGAGTCACTGTAGACTCCAAAAATTTAACCATTTCAGAATTAATTAGGATAAAATGTTTGAAATTGGACTCGGGGATTTATAAAACACGCAAGAACAAGGTAGAAATATTAGTGATTAGTACCTTAAATAAAGACATAGTCTTAAGAAAATATATATAAATAGGATGTTTTCAAGTCTGTCAAAGACCTATTAGAATTTTAAACTAGTCCTGAAGAGGTGGAATCACCAATTTCATCAATCTGTTCAATTCAGGAAGAAACAGATTTGGGGGAGAAATATAAAAGTCAACTAGGGCTTACTTGTTGTCCTGAGTTAGAATCAAGTTTAACTGCATTACTAGTGAAGCACAATAAAACATTTGCTTTGCCGGGGGGTGGGGGTACGCCTTGGGCAAAACAACTGTTTTAAGAAATCAGATCAAATTAAAACCAGGAACTCAATCTATTTACATACCTGCCTGCAG
>NC_134789.1:69962198-69964698 GCF_046742065.1 Oratosquilla oratoria
TTTGAATGGATTAGACTATGGATTAGTGACAGAAAACAGCTGTACTTGTCATCATGAACGAAGAGGATTATTTCAGAAAGAAGGACAATAATATCAGAGTACACCTCAACCCATCAGCCATGACATCTCTGAATCCATAGTTCGAAATCCTTCCACTCAAAATTGCACCACCTTCAGGGTATTTTGGCATCCTGGAATCCTACAGAGGGGGGTTTTGTCCGCCCTCCATCCCGCTCAGATCATGAACGAAGAGGATTATTCCAGAAAGATGGACAATAATATTGGAGTACACCTCAACCCATCAGCCATGACAACTGAACCCATAGGTCGAAGTCATTCCATTCAAAATTGCACCAACTTCAAGGTATTTGGGCATCCTGGAATCCTACTGAGGGGGGTTTTGTCCGCCCTCCGTCCCGCTCAGAGGCTTTCTTCCCGCGGTGATCCAGCGGGAGTCACAGGTCCCCACGCCCATTGCCATACGGGGGAGACATAAAGACGCCCAGACAATAAATCCTCGTCCTTCCTTAGCATCTCCAGTCTCCTCTCCTCTCCTCTCCTCTCCTCTCCTCTCCTCTCCTCTCCTCTCCTCTCTTCTCCTCTACTCTACTCTCCTCTCCTCTCCTCTCCTCTCCTTTCGTCTCCTCTTTTCTTCTCTCTTCTCCTCTCTTCTTCTCTCCTCTCGTCTTCTCTTCTTTCCTCTCCTCTCTCCTCTCCTCTCTTCTCTTCTCTCCTCTCCTCTCTTTTCCTCTCCTCTCGTCTTCTCTTCCTTCCTCTCCTCTCCTCTCCTCTCCTCTCCTCTCCTCTCCTCTCCTCTCCTCTCCTCTCCTCTCCTCTCCTCTCCTCTCCTCTCCTCTCCTCTCTTCTCCTCTCCTCTTGTCTTCTATCCTCTCTTTTCCTTTTCCTTCCTATCTTATATTTCCTCCTACCTTACCTCCTCTCTTCTCTTCTCTCCTCTCCTCTCCTCTTCTATCTTATTTTCTTTCCTGTCCTCCCCTCTCCTCTCCCCCCTTCCTCTCCTCTTTTTTATTTTTCTCTCATTTATTTCCTCATCTCGTGTTATATACCTTGACTTTAGTAAAGCTTTCGACAAGGTGCCTACCAAGAGACTTCTACTGTATATCAAACCAAGGCCCATGGCATAGGAAGAAAAGTGTTTGAATGGATTAGACCATGGATGAGTGACAGAAAACTGCGGGTCACCATCAACGGTGTATAATTCAAATGGGGCAGTGTTACCAGTGAAGTTCTAAAATGGTCGGAGAAATGAGAAATGGAGTTCAATATCTCAAAGTGCAGTGTGTTAAACATAGGCTTACACAACACAGCTAACATGTGTAGCTTAGATAACGCCATATTAAAGAAAACAGAATGTGAAAAAGGGCTTAGGAGTGTTAGTGAGTACGGACCTTCAATCCAGGAAACAGTAGATTAGTACCAGGAATAGGGCGAATAGGGTATTAGGATTTATTGTTACCACGGTTACAAACAAAAGTGCCGAGATGATAATTAAACTATTTGGCAAAAGTTAGACCTATCCTTGACTATGCTCTACATTTTTGGTCTCCGTACTATAGAAAGGATATAAACTCACTTGAATCAGTACAAAGGAGAATGACCAAAATAGTATAAGGGCTTAGAAACGGACCATGCGAAGACAGACTTAGGCACCCTAATATGCACTCTCTGGAAAAACGAAAAGTGCTGGGTGATCTAATAGAGATATTTAAATGGGTCAAAGGCTATAACAGGGGTGATGCAGGCAAGGTCATCACATAAAGACAGCAGGGCAGTACTCGTAGTAACGGGTCTAAATTTGACAAATTTAGGTTTAAGAAGAAAATAGGTAAAAGCTGGTTTACCAACAAAGTGGTTGACAAATGGAATAGACTTAGTAACCATCTAGTAGTGAGCGTTGAAACTATCGGTTGTTTTAAGAGAAGATAAGGTAACTTTATGGATAGAGATAACAAATGACATGTTCTTATGTTCTTGTTTTATGTTCTCTCCTCTACTCTTGTTTCCTGTTTCTCCCTCTTTCTATTTTTCAGTTTTCCTAATGAATTCTGTTCATCATTTATCATATCTTCTCCTTCTCCTCCTCCTCCTCCTCCTCCTCCTCCTCCTCCTCCTCCTCCTCATTGCCCTTCCTTTTCTCCTTCTGTTCCTTCTGTTCTTTCCTTTTCTTCTCCTCCATCTCCTCGTTTTTCTTCTCCTCCTCTTTCTCTTCTTCATTCTTCTCTGTCGTCACGTTGCTCTTCCTTTTTTCTGTGTTCTTCTAAGTCCTTACTAACACGTATCCTTTTGAGAGTATTTCATGAATTCTGCATTCTTTCTAGCTGCGGTCAGGTGATTTAAGTGTGATGGGGAACCCTTTTCTTTACATTTTACGAGCTTAGTATTTAACGTCTATTGGCTGTCGGCTGACGATTCTATTCAAGCTAAAGAAAACCCTCTTTGAGTGAAAGAATTGATATAAATTTGTCTTCTCAATTATTTC
>NC_134789.1:69972198-69977198 GCF_046742065.1 Oratosquilla oratoria
TTCTTCGTTGAGTACATAAAAAAAGCATCCAGGTCCAAAAGGGTGCATATAAAATATTTTTGTACATACCACGCCCAGACGTACACTACACGAGAATTTTTCTTTCACGATCCCATGGAATAGAACCTGGTAACCTACTGCAGAACCAGTAATTATGTTCCCATCCCCCAGCAGGTTAATACGGTGTTCTGTGCATCCACCGGGCTCCTCACCGTACACGACCGTCGCTTCCAAGAGGACGCGAGTCCCGGCAAGCGGCCACCAAATATGCCGGACCTGCCTCTGGCGACCCCATGGCATTTCCGCCCGGGATTGTTTCCCACGGTGGACCTGATTCTCCCACGTGTGAATTTGGTGATGCTGACGAAAGATCTTCCCAATCCCGTCCTACCTCCCCCCCCCCTCCCCCACACACTCTCCATTCCCCCCTTTCCTCCCCCCCTCGACTGGTGTCGGCTCATGAAAGCTGAGTGAAGAATGTGCGCGTGGACAGATTGCCATCAGTCCATGGGGGTCTCAGGAAAAGGGGAGGATGGAGGGGAGGAGGGTGGAAGGGACGAGAAGGAGGCGAAAACAGGTGGAAGAGAGGGAAAATGGACGAACCTGAGATGAGGATGAAATCAAAAGGGAAATAGTAAGTGAATATTAACGTAAATAGAAAAAGCGTAAGACGAGTGACTACTGAAATTATAATGACTTGTTGTTTTATTTGATATATCAGAATCTAATGTTGGGACGATGTCATTCTCATTACTGCATCTACAGGTTTTAGTTGATTAAAACCCTTAGATTAAAGAACACTTACAGTACATACAATGTTTCCTTACTTATACTCGTAGAGCAACAGCAACAACAACACAAATAACAAAAACAACAACAATATTGATGATAACGACAACAACTACAACAACAACAATAACCATAATTACAACTACAACAACAACAACAAAAATAATAACAACAGCAACAACAGCAACAGCAACGACAACAAAAACAACAACAAGAGGAATAACAATAGGTACAACTACGACAACAACATAGATAGCAACGGCAACAGCGACGACTACAACAACGATTCGATGACAACAACATGCAAAACACCAACGGCACAAACAACACCACCACCAACAATAACAACAACAACAACACCTTTACCACTACCACTATCACAACCTCTGTCATTGCCTCAGCATCACCAATATATCCACCATCATCAAAGGCAACAACAAAAATAAACGATAAACGAGACCTACAAAGAAAAACAACATTAAAAAAAAAAACCGCTCAGTCCTTCTAGCAAAGAATGGCTACGTGACGCCTCAATGTGAAGCTAACAGTACCCCCCTACACACACACACATACCCATGTATTTACTTATGCACGTATGTATGTATGTATGTATGTATGTATGTATGTATGTATGTATGTATGTATGTATGTATGTATGTATGTATGTATGTATGTACGCACGTATGTATGTATGTATGTATGTATGTATGTATGTATGTATGTATGTATGTATGTATGTATGTATATATGTATGTACGTACGTATGTATGTATGTATGTATGTATGTATGTATGTATGTATGTATGTATGTATGTATGTATGTATGTACGTACGTATGTATGTATGTATGTATGTATGTATGTATGCATGTATGTATGTATGTATGTATGTATGTATGTATGTATGTATGTACGTATGTATGTATGTATGTATGTATGTATGTATGTATGTATGTATGTATGGCATGCATGTTTGTATGTATGTATGTATGTATGTATGTATGTATGTATGTATGTATGTATGTATGTATGTATGTATGTATGTATGTATGTATGTATGTATGTATGTATGTATGTATGTATGTATGTATGTATGTATGTATGTATATATGTATGTATATATGTAAGTATGTACGTATGTATGTATGTATGTGCTGGGTGTGTATGCATGCATGTATGTATGTCCCAAATCAGCATCTAGCCGATCTTTCTGGAAAACACTTAACTTTGGACCCAAAGTTGTATCATCCGGTGGAGGAGGGGAGGAGGAGGAAGAGGAGAAGGAGGAGGAGGAGGAGGAGGAGGAGGCGGAGGACCCAGCCAATTATCCTACGCTCAGGGCCATTAGACCCACCCAGGATTATCATGCCTTACGTAATTACATTCCCTTGATCCTTAGGGGGAGTGAAGAATATTTCCACACCTGAATGGAATCGTTTGTTCTGAACAGGTAAGGATATTTGTGTCTGTGGGGGGGTGAGGGGTGGGAGGGCTCCCTCATATGAATAGAATCGCCTGCCGGCAGCCAAAATAAATGTGAGATTTAAGTATCTTGACTGGAATGGGTTTTGGTTCTTTGACATTTTGAGGGGAACCTCTCAGTTGAAGGAGAGAGAGACAGCATACCGGTTGACTCTTTCTAAACTTAATTGTCACAGGAAAATCTAATATTTCGAGTAAGTCCCGAGCATAGGAGCGGCGGTATACAATCACTCAGGGCAACAATGAGTGACGAAAAAAGAAGTTAGAGAGATGATGATGTCATCGACTAATAGTGACTTATGCCGTCGTGATGCCGTTCGACACAGAATTTCTTGGGTTGTGAGTCACTCCGTATTTTGAGTCATCAACGAACGAATATGAGTCAGTTCTTGTCCACGGGTCACTTCTCAGATTGAGAGATGGTACTGTGAAAGTGTCGGGATGTGACTGAACAGTATAATCATTACATTGGTTTAGGCATTAGCAACAGAAAATATTGCATTTTACCAGAATGTTCGGTCAATGAACGAAAAAAAAAAAAATAGCGGCAACATCTAACTACGGTTTTTTCATCATCTATCTATAAATACATAGAAGGATATCTTTAACCTAAATAGAATTTTCTGGTCTAAACCAGAACAAAAACGTGTAAAATCGTGACAGTGTTTATACGATATTGATACCATCACTAGTTTCAAAAAGGTTCAGCCAGGAACAAGCGTAGCTGGCTTTCATGAGCAAAACATTTTGGACATTGTGTCGACACTTCGTGGGAGCGCATCTGACTGTCGCAAAGGCCAAGGATGACGACTTCGGCTACGACTGAGACGCCGCAAATGGCATAAGTCTCTCAGGGGTAGACTGCATAAGTCAAGGCTAGTGTGTAGGTAATGGTTCACTGCATGCTTATTTACCTACCTACCTACCTACCTACCTACCCACTTACCTACGTAATTACATATGTACCTACCTACCTATCTACTTACCTACCTACCTACCTACCTACCTACCTACCTACCTACCTACCTACCTACCTACCTACCTACCTACCTACCTACCTACCTACCTACCTACCTACCTACCTACCTACCTACCTACATACATACATACATACATACATACATACATACATACATACATACATACATACATACATACATACATACATACATACATACATACATACATACATACATACATACATACATACATACCATACATACATACATACATACATACATACATACATACATACATACATACATACATACATACATACATACATACATACATACATACATACATACATGCGTACATACATACATGCATACATACATACACATACATACACACATACATACATGCACACATACATACATGCACACATACATACATACATGCATACATACATACATGCATACATACATACATACACGCATACATACACACATACATACATACATTCATACATACAAACATACATTATATATATATATATACAAAGGATTACAAAGGATTACAAAGGCAAAGCATGCCGACAGGAGACCTTTTGATCCATATCTAGGTCGGATGCAAAAAAAAAAAAAAAAAAAAAAAAAAAATCATATTAATAATAAATTAAAACTATAACAATGTAAATAACAATTAAAATACATAAATAAATGCATTGGTATAGTTGAATAACAAACAAACAGGTAAATAGTAAATGATAATAAATTGACATATAACTAATAATAAATGAAAATCAGACAGACAAATTATAACAAAACAAAAACAAATAATATAACATAAATTATAATAATTACAGCATCTTACTTAGGTATTTATCTAAATGATTCTTAAAGCTTCGAACTGAACTACATTGCACTACCTGTGCAGGAAGTTTATTCCATTCATTAACTACACGGTTGGCAAAGTTGTTTCTACCTACTTCCAAATTGAATCTATTTCCGGACAGTTTGAGACCATTGTTTCTTGTCTGATTTCTCATTCAATGTGAAAATTTGGTCACTTTTGATATTGTCAATTCCCTTTAAAATCTTAAAGACCTGTATCAAGTCACCTCTGAGTCTACGCTTTTTTAGGGAAAACAGATTCATGTGCTTAAGTCGATTTTCGTATGATTTATTTTTGATATTTGGAATCAGTTTTGTGGCTCGCCGTTGTACTTTTTCCAGTCTGTCAATGTCTTTAATGAGATTCGGTGACCATACGGAAACAGCATATTCCAAATGTGGACGAACTAACGATTTATATAGCTTGTTAATGAGTGATGGACTTTTGAAATCAAAAGATCGCGCAATCAATCCCAGAATCTTATTTGCTTTCTCAGAGGCTGAAATACACTGCTTGGATGATTTGAGGTCGTTACTGATAATTACGCCGAGATCTTTTTCACTATCCACTTTTGTTAACGAATTTCCAAATAACTTGTAATCGTACTTGCTGTTATTTTTACCTATGTGCATTACCTTGCATTTACTTGTGTTAAATTTCATTAGCCACTTTTCAGACCATTGCTGTAATTTATCTAAATCTTCTTGAATATCTAATTGGTTTGAGTGATCATTTGCCACTCCGCACAGTTTTGTATCATCAGCAAATTTGGAAACAGTAGATTTTAGTCCATGGTCTATATCATTTATATATACTATGAATAGAAGTGGCCCAAGAACGGAACCCTGAGGAACTCCACTTGCAACACTTTTCCATCCAGAAGTTTTTCCATTT
>NC_134789.1:69982198-69987198 GCF_046742065.1 Oratosquilla oratoria
AATAGTATTAGTATTAGTAGTAATAGTATTACTATTATTATTAGTAGTAATAATAGTAGTAGTAATAGTAGCAGTAGTAGTACTGTAGTAATAGTAGTAGTAGTAGTAGTAGTAGTAGTAGTAGTAGTAGTAGTAGTAGTAGTAGTAGTAGTAGTAGTAGTAATAGCAGTAGTAATAGTAGTGGTAGTAGTAGTTGCAGTAGCTGTAGTAGTAATAGTGGAAGTAATAGTAGTAGTAGTAGTAGTAGTAGTAGTAGTAGTAGTAGTAGTAGTAGTAGTAGTAGTAGTAGTAGTAGTAGTAGTAGTAGTAGTAGTAGTAGTAGTAGTAGTAGTAGAAAAAGTAGTAGTGGTAGCAGCACCTATTTGTTTATACAGTATATATTTTCATTTATTTATCAAGTACGCCTCTTTTTCATCATTTTGTGACTACATGCGAATGTTTCCTGAGTGCTGTACTACTCCTCGAGACTCCTGCAGATCGTGCCTCAGCTTCCCACGTCATCTTCTTGGTCTTCCTTGAGGTTGCGCTTCTCTCCTTTGGTGCCTGAAGGCGTTCTGGTAACATGAGTTGGCTCTGATTGCTTTGACAAAGGGTCTGAAGAGGTCGCTTTGTTTGCTTTTCAACTCACAGTGGCTAATGGCTTCTCACTTCGTGGGTCTTGGCCGTGTGTGTGTGTGTGTGTGTGTGTGTGTGTGTGTGTGTGTGTGTGTGTTTGAGTGTGTGTGTGTGTGAGCACCCCCCAGAAAGAAAAACCCATTACCATGCAAAATCACACAAACGTCACATTTTTGGTTGATTTTGAGAGTGACAATTTTCAAACAGTATGTACAGGGGGATTATGATAATTCCATGGACCAGATATTGGTATTTCCGGATTTAGGTAAGCCTAGACCAAAATATTAGCGGAGTACCACATCGAAAGGATGACTTTTGCAGAATAACACCACCCCTTATCTCTAGCATTGAGATCTCCCAGTATTGAGATCTCCTACATTGACATTCTCCTCAAAATTCTATAAACACTCATTTAAATATATCCAAAACTTCCCTCTCCTCTACATTCTTTTCACTATCAGGCCCATATGCACTTACAAAAACCGACATCTTTTATTCTTTTCAGAATTTTATAAACACTCATTTAAATATATCCAAAAACCTCCCATTTTCCTACATTCGTCTCATTATCAGGCCCATATGCACTTACAAAAACCCACATCTTTCGTCCTAGTTTTACCTTCATCCACATTAACCTTGAAGATACTTTCCTCCACTCCACCACTTACCAACAGAACCACCCCTTCCCTCCCTCGGCCCCTCGTCATTCCCAATACTCTCACCACCCCAAACCCAAACTCAAAATCACCCCTCTCTTTCAACTTAGTTTCACTTAATGAAAACACATCCATCTTCTTTCTCACAAACAAACGCCTATCTCTTCCATCTGCTTTCATCTATACCAAAACCACGCACATTCAATGACCCAAATCTTAGGGTTTTATTGGAAATATCCCAGACCCTCTTATGTCTTGACTTTTCGTAGAATACTTTTAAAGAGAGCAAGATATCTTGTCCCATCACGGCGTCCCGCTTTATCGCCTTTCACGACTCGCAAGGGAAACAGGATGGTAGGATTCTTTCCTCCCCCTACTACAGGGGACAGAGGTGAAAAGAAAAAGTATACCAAAAACAGTAGTACAGGACAGTGTAAAGAGAAAATAGCATAACAGAGAGATACTTACATTATTATAGTTTTTATTTATTTATTTATTGTTATTATTAGGATTTTTTCGCATCCGACCTAGATATGGACCAAAAGGTCTCCTGTCGGCATGCTCCGCCTTTATAATCCTTTTGTAATATTCGCAATACAAAAATAGCATCATTCCTCTAGGAGTAGTGATTTTACTTTAATATAAACAAAATTAAGTCTGATTCTCTTCAGCAGGGGCGCCCCAAAAGAGTCCTTAGAGCTTTGGCTCCATGCTCCTTTACAATTAATACTGCACAATAACCTGCAGTAAATATCCCAACACGGGGCTTCTTTTAATTTACTTTATATCGTGCTGCTCTATTTAAGTTCTCTTGTCTGAATTCTTTATTTCATTTAGTTTTTATTCGGCTGACTTTCATTTCGTTTTATTTTGTTTCTTTTTTATTTTCTCTAGAGGTGGCAGAGGAAATAATATGTACGGGCTACTTGGGTTGAATTTTTATCAATCTACACACAAAAAATATGTAAATAATAAATCTTTTCAAATTGGGCGATTTTATTTGTGAAAGAGATGATCCCTTGCTTATAAGGAGCGTCCTTTTCCAGATAATATCTCAACTGAAGGGCCTACTTAAAATTTTTGTCCTAATTTCTAGTTCATACCATACAAATTTAGCCAGTTAAGATATGGAACATTATGAAGTAGAGAATAACAAGGAAAATAAATAAATAAATAAATAAATAAATAGATAAAAAATAAAATAGAAATATTTATTTATTTATCATTTATTTTATTAATTGCGTAGTAGTAAATGTTCACTATCAGATCCTTTACTTATATAGTAGTATGATACGTATGAGATAATAACCGTATAAGCTTTGTGCAGTCAGTATCTCAGGGATTTTAGAGACACCCTACGGACCAGAGGTACGTGTGTTTTTTATGATTGAAGACTAATCTCTTTTTATAAAAAAGTACTGAATACATATATGTTGTAATGCCTGCCATTTATTTTGTATTATTTGTTTATTTGTTTGTTACTATTTGTCTGTTTATTTGTTACTACTTGCTTGATTTTCATTTATTATTATTTATCTGTCAATTTATTATTATTTACTATTTACCTGTTTGTTTATTATTTAACTATACCTATGCATTTATTTATTTCATCTATTACTATTTACATATTATATTTTTTATTTATTTATTTATTTATTTATCTATTTATTTATCTATTTATCTATTTATTTATTTATTTATTTATTTATTTATTTATTTATTTATTTATTTATTTATTTATTTATTCATTCATTTATTTATTTATATATCATTACTATAATTTTTTCGCATCCGACCTAGTTATGGACCAAAAGGTCTCCTGTTGGCATGATCCTCCTTTGTAGTCCTTATACCACCTCCACGACTCCACTTCTAGCTGTTATTGTCCTCAAGGATAGAAACACTGGTTATTGTAGATGACTACTAATATAATACGAGTGTGAACTTTATAACCACCGACCCATCTGAGTCCCTCATACAATCTGCGTTTTCTTTTTGTTTATGTTTTTGTTTGTGTTTTGTTTTCTGCCGTTTTCTTCTTTCCCTCCCTCCCTCTCTCTCTTCCTCACTCACTCATTCACTCAATTTTTCACTCATTCACTCACTCGCTTAATAAATCACTCACACATTCACTTGCTCGCTCTCTCACTCATTCATTCATTCATTCATTCATTCATTCATTCATTCATTCATTCATTCATTCATTCATTCATTCATTCACTCACTAATTCATTCATTCATTTATTCAATCATTCACTCACTCTTTCAATCACCCGCTCTCACCTTCCCTTTCTGTCTCGCTATCCATTTTGGGTATGTCTGTCTTCCTGTCTCTCTCTATCTATCTATCAGAATATCTGTCTATCTATTTATTTATCTACCACTGTATCAATATATCTATCTTCCTGTCCACCTTTGTATTTGCGTATCTATGCATCTTTATTTTTCCTCTCTTGTAACAATCTCTCTCTCATTCTCTTCTTCCCTTTTTCCCTGTGTAGTAAGCGTTGATACATTTGTTATTCAAATGAGACTTGCGGTGTTGTTGTGCATCGTGCTGGCAAGGGAGACTCCTTTTGTTTGTTTGTTTGTTCATTCTCTCTCTTCGGAATCTTTCAAATTCGGAAATCTCCAGTATTCAGAACCCAAACTTCCAAATTTGAGAAGCAAAATTCGAATACCAGAAGCACTTTCCTGACATCTGGGTAATATTTCCTTTTTGATAAGTATTTTTCTTACTTAATAAATGTATCAATATTACAAGACCCCGAGATGTATTTGTATACTTCTGGTATTATACCCTCCTCTTCCTTTTTCTCCTCTTCATACTCCTCCACCTCTTCTTCCTCTTTCTCCCCGTTTGGGGTATTAATGGCCGCGTGATTTTTTTTAAACCTCTTCGGACCAGAGTCACGCAGCATTCTATTATTATTATTACCAACTAATATCCACAAAAATAGAGTAGAATAAGATAAGATGCTGATTAAGTTTAACTTGTGCTCTCCCTCCGTCCTGCTACTGCCCTCTTTTAGTACTTTTACGGCTTCCGAAGCGCTGGTAATCGACGAAAATGTAAATCACAATTCTCCTCCCTCACTTCCAGTCCCCTTCTTCCTTCCTCTGTCCATTTTCTACTCATTCTTCTTCCCTTTCTTCTCTTCTTTATTCTCTTTTATTTTCCTTTTCTATTTTTCTTAATTCTCATCCTTACACTACTCCTTTTGACATCCTTTCCTCCTCATCTTTTCTTTTTCTCTTTATCTCTCCCTGTTCTTCCCTCCTCCTCCTCCTCCTCCGGCTCTTCTTGTCTTCCTCTTACTCCTCTTTCTCGTCCTCCTTGTCCTCGTTTCTCTTTCTCCTCTATCTTCTCTTCCCCCTTCTTCCCCTCCTCTTCCTCTTCCTCCTTCTTCTTCCTTCTGTGTACCCGCTTCCTTCTCCTCTATTTCTCCTTCTTTCCCTCCTCTTCTTCCTATTATTCCTTCTATTTTTCTTCGTCCTTCTTCTTTCCCTCCTTTTCATTCTCCTTTTCCTTCTTTCTCGATTCGCAATTCTTCTCCTCCTCGTGTCTTCTTCCTCCTCCTCCTCCTCCTCCTCCTCTTTATTCTTCTCAATTCCTCCACCATTTACTTCTCTCCTCTTCTTCTTATCCTCATTTCTTCCTTTCTTCTTCCCTCTCCTCATATTCCTCCTCATTTTTTATTTCACCTTTCTCCTCCATCTTCTTCTCCT
>NC_134789.1:69989698-69994698 GCF_046742065.1 Oratosquilla oratoria
CACACACACACACACACACACACACACACACACACACAGACACACACACACACACATACATATATATTATATATATATATATATACATATATATATATATATATGAATATGTACATATATATAATTGTATATATATACACATATATGACATGACAGAATTGAATAGACACCAAGAAAAATGCCTTTCTTCGCTTATTTAACGCTTAATGTTATTGAAATTTACCTAATATGTTATGTTTAGCTGGATTTATGTTTCAGATTACATGCAAGATTAATCAAGCATGCCACGAACCAAAGGAGCAGTAGTCCTGTCTGAATTTCAGCAAGGTCGTATTGTGGGTCAACAAGAAGGTGAACTCAGTCAACGCGAAACACCTGAAAATATGTCAATATCCCTTTCTCCTGTTAATAGAGTGATCGTACAATTCACCAGGGAGGACAGGAAGGGCACAAAACCTCATTCAGGTCGTCCCGGGCCCTCAGAAAAAACAATGCGTCTTGTCAAAAGAAATGTCGAAGAGGATCCACGTTACAAGGCTTCTTACAACGCAGCAAAAGCTGATGTCAGTCCCAGAACAACTGTCAGGTGTCTCCACAAACTGGGCTTCTATGGCAGAGCTGCAAGAAGGAAACCACTCCTTCGTCCAGCTAATATCAAGCGCAGAAAGGATTGGGCTGTTGATATGGTGGAGAGACGTTCATCTGTACTATATATATATATATATATATATATATATATATATATATATATATATATACATATATAAATATATATATGTATATATATATATATATATATGAACATATATGAATATTCATATATATCTATATCTATACCTATATATACATGAATATGTGTGTATTTTATATATATGTACATATATATATGTATATACATATATATTTATGTATAATATATATCTATGTATAATATATATATTTGTATATACATATGCATATATATATATATATATATATACATACATATATATACATACACACATATATACATATATATATATATATATATATATGTATATATATATATATATATATATATATATATATATATGACGTAAGCGGAGTAGGAAACTCAGGAGTCTTAGTCTTGAGTTTATTCCTAACTAGTTTCGCAGGTATGCTTTTTCAAAGGAATGGTGTACAAACAAGCTGTGGGCATATTATAAATGGGGTGGATCTCACTACTTCTCCGTGTTACCATAGTTGGCGACCAGTGTGAACATTACATATTCACTGTAGCAAATGTAATAATAATGATAGTGCTTAGCTAGTGGTAAATATGATGACAGCATTAATAATAACAGCTTGTTTGTACACTATTCCTTTGAAAAAGCATATCTGCGAAACTAGTCAGGAATAAACTCAAGACTAAGACTCCTGTGTTTCCTACTCCACTTACGTCAACCTGTGAGAATATGTATATATATATGTATAACAAGGCAAAGCACAAAGCACACACACACACACACACACACATATATATATATATATATATATATATATATATATATATGTGTGTGTGTGTGTGTGTGTGTTTGCGTGTGTTTGAGTGTGTGTGTGAGTGTGTGTGTGTGTGTGTGCGTTGGCATATATTATATGTATATATATATACATATGAATATACATGTGTATCTTATATATATATATATATATATATATATATATATATACATGTATATATATACATATGAATATACATGTGTATCTTATATATATATATATATATGTATATATATATATATATATATGTATGTATATATGTCACTTAGACAAAATTTTGTAGCTTATTTGTAAATAATAATCACGAAGAACCCACAGTCGGAATAAAAGGAAACTTTAGAAGAAAGTGTAACTTCTATATTTCGGCTAATAGCTATAGCCCTCTTCAGGAAAGTACAGATTACAAGAATTTGCAGAGACATAAGTACAATTGAGATGCGAGTAGAATGGGAACACGCAGAGCTAAAACGGGACAATCCCTCACGCAGGGCGGAGTCAGAGGTGATGGGATGTGTGGGTGGAGGTGTGAGGTCAGGAGGGAGGCGGGCTGGAAGCGGGATCAGGAGGGTGATAATTCTTAACCAAGCGGCTCACAGCTAGCCGTGAGATTATGTCCGGGGACCATTGACCTTTGGAGATGTTCAAGTTCGGACAATCTTCGATTAAGGCTGATTCAATTTTTTTTTCTAAAGCTACAGTTGGACTTAAACAAAATTTTGGCCTTGTCCCAGTCAAGACTGATTTTTGGTACTGACGTGTTGGAACACAGCGGAATTTTCCTGGGCATACCTAATGGATCTTTTGTGCTCCATTAACCTGGTTTTAAGATCCCTTCCGGTCTGACCAAGGTACACTAAATCACAATCTTTACAAGGAAGGCTATACAATCCTGGGGACTCATTTCCCTTTAACCTTTGATGAACATTAACAATTTGTTTGTGAACAGTATTAGGGTAGGCAACTATGAGAGGCTTGTTGGGAATTAATTTAAAAGAAGGACTGATGGAGTTACAATAGGGGATTTTTAAAACATCTTTGAAAGAGGGTTGTGTGGTGGGAACTGAATTTTAAAGGTGGCTGGCTCTAGCCTTGCTGAGGGCTTGATCCAAGAACCAGGACGGGTATGCCAAATTCAAAAGTTGCCTTTTGATGAGGTCAATCTCTCGATCCAAGAATCTAGGACTACAAATCCTAAAACCTCTCAAGAAAAGGCCGAAGGTAACATTCTTCTTGACTTTGTCGGGATGGTTGCTGAAAAAGTGGAGATAGCTACCTGAATGGGTGGGTTTTCTATAAACTGTAAGAAATAATTCTCCATCAATCCTTCTAATTATAGTGTCTAGGAAAGGGATCTGATGACCTTCTTCCCATTCTGTTTTGCATTTGATGTTAGGGGATAAATGGTTCAACTTGTCCAGAAATACCTCAAACGCAACCCCACCTATCATCCCACGCTGAGAAAATGTCATCAACATAACGGAACCAAATCATCTCAGGCGGTTTGATGGTGGGTAACAGAGTGCATTCAAAGTACTCCATGTACAAGTTATCCAAAACAGGGGATGAATTAGAACCCATGCTGCAACCGAATTTCTGTCTAAAGAATTGGTTCTGGAAAGAAAAGACATTGGAGGAAACACAAAGGCGAACTAGATCAATTATTTTGTTGACTGGAAGGGGGAAATTGTCCTGAAACGGTTGCAGTCTGGTTTCTAAAAATAAAAGAACATCATCAACCTTATTGTTAGTAAAGAGAGAGGTTATATCAAGACTGAGTAACTTGGCATCCTGTATATTGACATTCTTAATTTTGGAAATGAAATCTGAGGAGTTTTTAATGTGAGAGTTAGAAAATTGGCCAACAAAAGGTGACAATAGGTCTGAGAACCATTTAGAAAGTTTACTCATACAGGAGCCTTGATTGGAAATAATGGGCCTCAAAGGAATATCTGCTTTATGAACCTTCGGAAGACCATAAAAGTAGGGGAGCTTGGAATTTGTGACCTTCAGATTATTAATGCAATTGTCCACTGAAATCTTGCAAACTTGTTTGTTGAGTTCAGCGGCTGAGGTCTTAAGGTTTTTTTGGTTGAGCTCTTCGCAAGTTTCTGGGTCATTTAACAAATCCTAGGCCTTCTTGACATAATCAGAAAGTTCCAAAATTACAACTTGGCCTCCTTTGTCTGTTTCTATCCTCCTAATCTTAGAGGCATTATATATCAAAGCGTTGAGCCCAAATACAAACAGGGGATCTTAAGGCACTCCCAAGCATGCGAATAACCGCCACTCACCCAAACATGCAACAAACCCAAATACGGGACAAAACACCATAAACCCAAGTATGGGACAAAACGCCACAAAACCAAGACGCGAAATTTCGTTACAACACGAAGCCGGAGGCTCTCCCAAGTATACGACAACCCGTCACTGCCCAAATTACCCGGTAACCTTTCCCAGTTACCCAGGGATCTCTCCCAGTTACCCGGCAACCTCCTCCATTGAAGAACAAGTATGATCACAAACATATCAAATGTAATATCATCACTCCATTCTTTTGGAACATTATTCCCTAAACACAAGGAATTTCCTAAATTACTAAAAAGGGTCTTGTACCCGAAATCGCGATCTTGCTGTAATGACTACCTATAATGAAGTCATAAAACTCCTTTCAAAGGATAACAAGTCCATAATAAGACATATGGAAAATACTCTTAAGAAAGTAATATTCGTGCAACTAGCCATCACTCTTAATGAGATATCCATAAGAGAAAATCTCCTGCATATATATATATATATATATATATATATATATATATATATGTATATATATATACACATATATAATATATATATATATATATATATATATATATATATATATGTGTGTGTGTGTGTGTGTGTGTGTGTGCGTATTCACTTGGTCTTTGGATCACGTGTTGGACTCGTGATCGACAGCTATTTCCCTCCTGGAAGAGAGCTCAGAGCTCGTAGGTCCGATCTATGGGTAATGCTATGACCTTGCACACACACACACACACCCAACTCCCCGCCCACGAGAGTTGGAGTAACACCCCTCAGCGCTGCGATACTGATATTATTTCAGCCCCGGGCGAGAGTCGAACCCGGACCTCCGTAGTGGCAGGCCAGAGCTCTAACCACAGCGCCATGAGAGGTGTGTGTGTGTGTGTGTGTGTGCGTACAACACTAAACAGATTTACAATGGACAGCTTTACATTTATCAGCCAGAATTCACTTTAATTCTAGTCCATCAACATCGAGAACCTCGAGGAGGCATACATGCAGAAATTGATAAGTGGTACAGCTAAGGACTCAAACCTCCTCTAGCGGAGGGTCGAGTCCTTAGCTGTACCCTGTATCAATTTCTGCATGTGTGCCTCCTCGAGGTTCTTAATGTTGATGGATTAGAATTTAAGTGAATTGTGAGGTGGTTGATAAATGAATATATGTATGTATGTATA
>NC_134789.1:70012198-70017198 GCF_046742065.1 Oratosquilla oratoria
TTATTATGCACTTTCATCCAATTTGTTCTTCATGTGAACCATATTTACTGAGTCAGGGAGATCTAAAGGATCTTGTGCAGGATTTAAGCATGTCAAAAAAAAAAAAAAAAAATCTAAACTTCTTGCTTCCAGGTTAAAGGGAATCTTCTCCAGAAAGAATCCAAAGTTAGTTTTCATCGTAAATGACATGATTTTGAACACTTTTTCTCATTTGAGAATTGTGTGGTGCTTTGTAATGATGTATATTCTGTTATAGAGGAACTTGACCATAAATATGACAGGAATGAGTGGCTCTTGTTTATTCACTCTTCAAAAGTGAGCCTGAAAACTTTTGCTCCACAATGGAAATAAGTTCCCTTTTGTTCTTCTGGCCCATGCAGCTAACATGAAGAATACAGATGAGTGTATGAAGCTTCTGTTGCAAAAAAATTAAGTCTGAAGAACGTAAATGGAATATCTGTGAGTGGGACAGTAAAGATAAAAAAAAAAAAAAAAATCATTAAGAAAAGAATGTGTGGCCGAAACGATCTCTGACCCCAGGAGAGAAGAATGTTGTCAATCCTCCTCTTGTTGACTCAGAGAAAAATTATCTGCTTCCTTTGCATGTTAATAGCTAGGGTTGATGAAATTTTTTGTTAAAGATATGAATAGAACTGGCAAGGGATTCACATATTTGAAAAATAAGTTTCCTAGAATAAGTGACGCAAAAATCAAAGAGGGTATTTTTGTTGGACCATGTACCTGTATTAGGCGGCTGATGAGAGACCAGAATTTTTATGAAGAGCTAAATGATCTTAAAAAAGCTGCATGGCTGTTATTTAAGAGGGTTTACGCAGAGTTTTTGGGAAATCACAAAGCAAATGACTATTCTGAAATCATAAAACAGCTACTAACATCCTCCAAGGCATTGGGATCCAATATGAGCCTAAAAATCCGTTTCCTAGACTCACATTTGGACTGTTAGAATCAACACCGTGTGAGATCGAAACCTTTATTGGTACGACGTTTTGCGTGTTACAGCTTTTTCAAGTACGGACATATGGCAAACACTCTGAGTACATATAGGCCGTGCCATATGTCTGTACTTGAAAAAGCTGCAACAAGCGAAACGTCGTACCAATAAAGGTTTCGATCTCACACGGTGTTGATTCTAACAGTCTTGTCGGCTTTTGCCTTTGTGTTTCACATTTGGACCTTTTCCCTACAAACCTTGGCGCCGTCAGTGACGAGCACGGTGATGGGTTTCACCAGGACATTCTGAACACTACAGAGGGATCTCCCAGAAGCAAAATACGCTCGAAAATCATACATTTCTACATTTTAAAGGTAAGTTTAATTGAAATATCAGCCTCATTTATTAGTTATAATTGTTTTAAATTTAATGTGTTATCATAGAAAAACTATGCCTGATAGAAAAATTCCGAAAACATTTGAAATCAGCTGAAAAAAAGTTCTATCAAGTTTACCTCCTGCTTGTTGGACAATTATTTTAATAAATTTTATTGACCAGTGTTATCATACCTAGTTAAAATTCATATGTGTGTGTGTGTGTCTCTGTGTGTGTGTGTGTGTGTGTGTGTATGTGCATGCGTGCGTGTGTGTGTGTGTGTGTGTGCGCGTGCGCGCCGCATGTGTGTACGTATATGTGTGCGTTTGTTTTATGTCTATGTGCATATACGTATGTGTATGTGCGTATACGTTTGTATATGTGTATGTGCATGCGTGTGCATATGTATGTGTAAGTATGTGTGTGTACGCTCGCGCGTATGGTTGCGCGTCCGTGTCTGCGTGCTTGCGTGTGCGTTTGTGTGTACAAATAGCTTGGCTAGGGGCTACTGGTTGGCGTTAAGGTAAATTACAGGTTATTAGTTTGTTGACAAGATTCTGCAGTGTAAGTTCGTCTCATTTCTCTTCTTTAATATGTTCTGGGCCGCCGAGTTATCGTTTGTGTGAGATGGAAGTATTTCTCGAGCCAAGAATGTTTTTGCGTCGCTGTTTCGCTTTTATGTTCTCGTTATTAGCAATATCGTAAAGGTTAATGTTATTGCTAGTGTTGTTACGGGCGTCATTGTCATCAGTGTTTGTTAATGCGATGGCGTTATTGTTGTCTTTGTTTTTATCTGGTCTGTACTTTTCGTTTTCGTAATTGTCATTGTCATTGTCATTGTCATTGTCATTGTCATTGTCATTGTCATTGTCATTGTCATTGTCATTGTCATTGTCATTGTCGTTGTCGTTGTCGTTGTCGTTGTCGTTGTCGTTGTCGTTGTCGTTGTCATTGTCATTGTCATTGTCATTGTCATTGTCATTGTCATTGTCATTGTCATTGTCATTGTCATTGTCACTGTCATTGTCATTGTCAGTGTCAGTGTCATTACCACTGTCATTGTCATTGTCATTGTCATTGTCATTGTCATTGTCATTGTCATTGTCATTGTCATTGTCATTGTCATTGTCATTGTCATTGTCATTGTCATTGTCAGTGTCTTAGGTAGTCCAACAACATGTACTTAAGTACCACGTTACTAAAGTGGTAAGGTATGTAGTACTTGATAATATTTTGTTTAGCACATGGAAATAAGGCATGTCTGACTAGCAATGAGTAAAAGAGGAAATAAAATAAGATGGAAAGGATTTGGTGATAAAACATAAACGTATACTCATTAGTGTGATTTTTTTTAATGTTTTGCACAAAACCTTTGCTCAGTCCCATCACCGCCCTAAGACGTTAGTATGGTTAAAATTAATACCAAATAAGAAAATACTTGTTTAAGAAAGTATCCATTTATCCCAATTTCTTATGGTTACCGTGGAGTTATTACACTGCCTTTCTGGTAGTTTAATAACTAAATTATTATACACACAACAGAAGCTTTTCCCATCACTAGATATGAATTCAGCATCCAAACACGTGTAACGTCTTCTGTTTTGTTGTAACTGCACATCCTGTTTGGGGATGATCAAAATCAACATAAACTTGGTTACAAGAATAGGAAAGAACAAGAAGCAGAAGACGAAGACGAGGACAAAGACGCTGAAGAAGATCCAGAACAAGAAAATACATAAAGATGCAACAACAGAAAAAAGAGAGACAGACTATATATAAGATGGAAAGACAACACGTCTTCTTTCTATTATCATAGTATGTTATTATTATTATAATACGATTTTCTATAACTGAGACACTAGACCTCATACTAGGGTATATCGATGGGTGATCGCTAAGAAAGAGAAATCAAAAGAAGCTACAAACCCAATGAATACTGTAAAATCAAAGGCACATTTTTTCAATGGACATTTCATCCCACAGTCTGGGTATAGCTTGAGACAAGCGCTGAGGAATAGGTTATAGCACCATACAAAGATAAAGGGACGAAAAGGGAAACTTCACATCAGTCGGGTGGTGGCGAATCTCTCTCTCTCTCTCTCTCTCTCTCTCTCTCTCTCTCTCTCTCTCTCTCTCTCTCTCTCTCTCTCTCTTTCTCTTTCTCTCTCTCTCTCTCTCTCTCTCTCTCTCTCTCTCTCTCTCTCTCTCTCTCTCTCTCTCTCTCTCTCTCTCTCTCTCTCTCTCTCTCTCTCTCTCTCTCTCTCTCTCTCTCTCTCTCTCTCTCTCTCTCTCTCCCTCTCTCTCTCTCTCTTTCTATTTTACCCTCCACCCCATTTATATTGTGGTTGTGTCTGTTTACTTCCAAAGCTGAGCCGTCTGTAAATGTGTGATCGATGATGTGTAAGATAGTCTGGTAGAGTGGATATGTGTCATATTTTATGTTATCTATATTTAGTACCCTATAAGTGGCGTATAGTGACCAATATTAATAGAATATCTTAGTGTGTAATACCGAGAGACTGGATATAGATGTTAGTTAATTAAAGTGAACTCCACTGTCAAGTCAGAATCGGTCTGAACATATTCTGACGTTGGTTGAAAAAAATCTATTACGATGTTGATGTTCAGAGTGGCATTTTTATTTTACTTTATTTATGATTATTATTAGTGTTATTACTATTATTTAGAATATCCAACCCACCCGTGGGAACCCCGCAAACACGTTTAGTTGAGTAGCATCATACATCTGGCAGCGTACATACCACGTTGTTGTTATTATTGTACAACGCTTCTAAATAAATTGAAAATAAGAAAAGTTTTTGTGGACGGATTGCTCTGAGATTTTAATTCGTTTCTAGGTCTGATGCTCTGAATGTGTGTCGTTATTAATGGAAATTCACCGGACAGTTCTCGCTTTGTACTCGAACAAGTTTGGTTGGATGTTGATATATAGATGATGTTCTTTACTGACTTTACTATGGATAAAATGGAACAATTTGTTTAGTCAAATGACCAAGGTTCTGATATGAGTAAAATAATTTTGACGTTTGACAGAAAAAAATCTACTAGGAGCGTTACTAAGCCAAAAAGCTGAGTTAAAGGTTGGAGCATCAGAAAAAAAAAGCAACACAAAACATAAAAGAACAACTGGATTAAGAGGAGCAAAGGATTAAGCTAACAGACATCCACCAGTTTCAAAATGGAAATCATATAACGTTAGCCATAACGAAACCTTCAAGTCAGAATATCATCATGCCGCAGTTACAAACCTAAAGCCAAAGACGAAGACGAAAACGAAGAAAGAAAGAAAGAAACAAAGAAGGAAAGAAAGAAAGAGAGAAAGAAAGAAAGAAAGGAAGGAAGAAAGAAAGAAAGAAAGAAAGAAAGAAAGAAGGAGAGAAAGAAAGAAGGAAAGAAAGAAAGAAAGAAAGAAAGAAAGAAGGAGAGAAAGAAGGAAAGAGAGAAAGAAAAATGAGAGAAAGAAAGAAGGAGAGAAAGGAAGAAAGAATGAATGAAAGAAAGAAAGAAAGAAAGAAAGAAAGATAGAAAGAGAGAAAGAAAAAAGGAAAGAAAGAAAGAAAGGAGGGAAGAAAGAAAGAAAGAAAGAAAGAAAGAAAGAAGGAAAGAAAGAAAGAAAGAGAGAAAGAGAGAAAGAAAAAAGGAAAGAAAGAGA
>NC_134789.1:70022198-70029698 GCF_046742065.1 Oratosquilla oratoria
CAGTGATCGGAGTTTTACCCACTAAACGACACTAAATTT
Source organism: Oratosquilla oratoria (assembly GCF_046742065.1). Taxonomy (NCBI): domain Eukaryota; kingdom Metazoa; phylum Arthropoda; class Malacostraca; order Stomatopoda; family Squillidae; genus Oratosquilla; species Oratosquilla oratoria. The sequence goes on from NC_134789.1 coordinate 70,022,238, forward strand.
GACTACAGTCAGCGCAACGAGAAGTGACCGCTAAGGCGGGGTTAGGAGATTTCCCGGTGGTGCCACATCTCCACAGATAACACGGCCCGCACGGCTCACACTGAATGCAGTGTGAGGGGGCGGGGCTAGAGAATAGATGTAGCGGCAACGTCGCTCTCTCTTGCTCATATGCCATATCTATGACTCGAGGAAACGAAACCTTTGTATAGAAAACATTGCTTTGATTTTTACCTCAGTGGTGGTGTGTGACAAAAAATTATAATATAATTATATGTGGCAACATTATAAAGATGTAAAATAAAATTATAAAATAAAATAAAATTATAAAATAATTATATGTGGCAACACAGGGGGACTCCCAGTGCTCCGCCCTAACGGCCATTTCTCGATGCAACGAGTATAAGTGGGTTGACTACACTTAGGCCGATGTACCTGAAGAAAGACGAGAACTTATGTTCACCTCTAAAGGTTTCTTCTTACCGAAGTTCTGACACTTCGGTAAGAGCGAAGAACGGCGGGACTTTTTTCTTTGGTCCTCCGGATGTCCCAGTTCGATTGCCTTGAGATGGAAGTCTTGCATGAGCTCCATGTGCTTTATATATATATATATATATAAAATGAAAACGTCTCCAAGGGTCCGGAGAACAAATGAGTCGTTCTGAGAAATCCTTGAGGGACTTTTGAGTCGAGGTAATCGAGAAGGTCTTTTAGGAATTGACATTTCTTTCAAGAAAGTGGACCGTAGAAGTGACACAGTTCCAATGTGGGTTCTATCAGAGAAACCGAAGAGTCTCCAGAAGTCCTAGACATGGCGAAGAATGACCAGAAGGTTGGAGGGCGACCTGGAAGCCTTTTCTCATAATTAGGTGGTGACAGGACCCCTCTTCCTTTGCTTGGTGCTTCAAGAAGTCTCAAACTGTCCGGAAATAGATTCAATTTGGAAGTAGGTAGAAACAACTTTGCCAACCGTGTAGTTAATGAATGGAATAAACTTCCTGCACAAGTAGTGCAATGTAGTTCAGTTCGAAGCTTTAAGAATCATTTAGATAAATACCTAAGATGCTGTAATATATCTTATATTATTTGTTTTTGTTTTGTTATCATTTGTCTGCCTGATTTTCATTTATTATTAGTTATATGTCAATTTATTATTATTTACTATTTACCTGTTTGTTTATTATTCAACTATACCTATGCATTTATTTATGTATTTTATTTGTTATTTACATTATTATATTTTTTATTCATTATTTTATTATTATGACTTTTTTTCGCATCCGACCTAGATATGGGTCAAAAGGTCTCCTGTCGGCATGCTCCGCCTTTGTAATCCTTTGTAAGAGCGAGGCGAGTTCGAGTGAACTCTAGTCCCCGACTTCGGAAACTTCATAGACTTCGGCTGTCGTTGGAATGCCATTTTTTTTTTTTTTTATGCAATCTGCACAAGCGACGGCTTCGCCACCCTGGCTGCGTCGTGGATGCTTGGTCTGCATTACCTACGTTTTTTGGCCTACTTGGCGGCCGGCTTCCGGCACCTTGTTTTCAGTAATTCAACTAGGACGCAATGAAATATAGGAATACTTTTGGGTGCTTTCTTGATCCACTTTTATCCTCTTTGGAGGTAGTTGTTCTGTATCAGTGTCGTCAGAGGTTCTTCATTGCTCGACGTAGTAGCCACCGGACGTACGAACTCTGAATTCTCTTCCGGGAGGGAAATAGCTGTCGATCGCGGGTCCAACACGTGATCCAAAGACCATGGTGGATCACACACACACACGCACACACACACACACACACACACACACACACACACACACACACACACACACACACACACACACACACACACACACACACACACACACACACACACACACACACACACACACGCACACACACACACACGCGCACACACACACACACGCACACACGCACGCACGCACACACGCACGCACACACACACACACACACACACACACACACACACACACACACACACACACACACACACACGCACGCACACACACACACACACACACACACAAGCACACACACACATACACACACACACACACACACGCACACACAGACACACACACACACACACACACACACACACACACACACACACACACACACACACACACACACACACACACACACACACACACACACACACACACACACACACACACACACACACACACACACACACACACACACACACACACACACACACACACACACACACACACACACACACACACACACTTCATATACCATAGTCTTAGACTTGAAAGAAAATGAAATAAAGGCCACTGGTACAATTCGATCAAGCAGAACAAAGCACTGCCTACTGGAAAATATATGAAAAAGAAGCCAAGAGAATCCTATGATTATATCAATCAGAAGGAAATTTTGAAATCGTCACGTGGAGTGATAATGCTGTTGTTACTCTTTGCAGTAGCTACGAAGGTCTAAATCCCATTGGCGTGCCAAAACGGTGGCAAAGAGGTGTATGAAGAGTGAACATTGAACAACCTTTCATGGTAAAAGCATATAATAAAGGCATAGGCAGGATTGATTTGTCCGATTTTCACCCTTCAATCAGAGGTACAAAGTGGTATTTTTTTCTCTTATTGCTGCTCTGAACACAGCAATGGTGTTTTGTTGGCGACTTTATGAAATCAGCACAGAAACTACAATCCCTAACAAAGAATATAGACAGTCTATTGTTCAGATCCTTTTCAAAAGAGCAAAGCCTGAAAGGATGTATTCAAAAGCCCTAAGGTCAAACCCGAAAGGAACCAAAGCTTTCCCACCAAGGGAAGTAAGGACGGATGACACCAATCATTGTACTGAATCTCTAGCAACTTCAAGAAGATGCGTTGAGCGTAAGAGGAATGGGAGATTTCAATGCGCAAAATGAAATGTCACCCTTCATCTGAAGTCATGCTAGCAAATGTCACGACAAACAATTCTGTTGTACGCATAACATTTCTACTGTACAGTTTCACAGACCCTTCTGTAATATGTTATTTTATTTTATGTATTTTGTTATGTATTGTTCATTAAAGATTTTCCTTTATTACTTACTCAGTACAGGAACTTTGCGTTTTTTTTTGCTCCAATTTGCTCAATTGCTTTCTTTGTATTAGTGTTAGCTATACATATGTGCTTGCACACATAATTGTACATATTTGAGTTCATATGGTTGTAATTCAAAGAAATGTACTTCTTTTCTATACTTATGAAATGTTGTATAAAAGAAATAATTCAAACAGAATAAGCATGAAACTGACCATTCTCATTTATTCCTTATGCAGGAAGTACCTGTATTTCCCATGCAAATATATTTAATAGAAAAATTCTTGTAACGGGTAATCAAACTTACCAAAAACACTTCATATATTAAGCTGAATAAAAATCAAAGTACAATAAATTTAGCACACTGGTATTAGCTGGTTTAAAATACTGCTTAGATTTGGGAACCTTTTATCTATTATTATACTTAGATATTCCGGAACACAGGATAACAAAAGAAAACAAAGTACCTGCCGAGGGCTGTTCTAGAAATACAAGAACCAAGAGTCTATTGCAATGTCAAATTCGAAGAGACTTCTTCGCTTCAGAGTAGCGAGTCCGGTCGCTGTTTTAGCCGAAGCAAGAGTTAGGTCCATACACCCAATGAAGTGATCAGGTCCTCTAATACTAATACTAATACTAATACTAATACTAATACTAATACTAATACTAATACTAATACTAATACTAATACTAATACTAATACTGATACTAATACTAATACTAATACTAATACTAATACTAATACTAATACTAATACTAATACTAATACTAATACTAATACTGATACTGATACTAATACCAGTACTAATACAAATACTAATACTAATACTAATACTAGTACTAATACTAATACTAATGCTAATACTAATACTGATACTAATACTAATACTAATACTAATACTAATACTAATACTAATACTAATACTAATACTAATACTAATACTAATACTAATACTAATACCAATACTAATACTAATACTAATACTAATACTAATACTAATACTAATACTAATACTAATACTAATACTAATACTAATACATTATTAATAATCCTAATACTATTCCTACTCCTACTTCTACTCCTACTGCTATCTCTTGTCCTCCTCCTCTTCCTCCTCTTCCTCCTCTCCTCCCCTAAGTGTCCCTCTTCTTACTATCCTTCCTCTTACTCCCCCTCTAGATTTAACCTCCCATGTTACAGGAGTTGTCGTCCCTTTTACTCTTGTTGCGACAAAGAGTGGATTGCGAGGGTGCTCCAACCTTCTTCGTCACCTGATAAGCGAAGAAAGTGCACTGCCGTGCGCATTCCGAACACCTGAATTGCCCTACTGATAACCCTTTGGAGAACGATAACAGCAAATCTTCACGTCACTATTCTGCTTCAGCTCAAATATGGCGGAGATTGCACCTGCCTCCAATAAACGAATATATACATATACACATACATATACACGTACATATACATATACATATACATATACATATACGCATACATATACATGTACATATACATATACATATACGTATACATATACATATACATACACATATACATATGCATATACATATACATATACATATACAAATAAATATGTATATGAATATACACATACATATATATATACATATACATATACATATACATATACATATACATATACATATACATATATATATATACATATACATATACTTATACATATACATATACATATACATATACATATACATATACATATACATATACATGTACATGAACATGTACATGTACATGTACATGTACATGTACATATACATATACATATACATATACTGTACATATACATGTACATATACATATACATATACATATACATATACATATACATATACATATACATATACATATACATATACATATACATATGCATATACATATGCATATGCATATGCATATGCATATGCATATACATATGCATATACATATACATATACATATACATATACATACACATAAACAGAATATTCTATATTTCGGCTATCAACTGTAGCCCTCTTCAGGAAAGTACATAAGACTGAGGACAAAGGGGCTTTATAAGCTACAGAAGCACAGAAAAGAGAGGGAACGTTGACTGGTGGCATTACTCAGATGCGGAGTAAAATGGGGTGGTGGAGGAGGGTGAGGGTGAGGTGAAGGAGGGTTGCAAGCTTTGTACGAGCCTCCTCACCGCCGCAAGAGAAATAATGTCAGGAGTTCACTGCCCTTTAGAAATATTAATGTTGTGGCATTCCTCAATTAATGCTGATTCAAATATTTTTCTCTTGAAACCGCAGTGGGATTTGAACACTAATCTGGCCTTACCTCAGTCGAAAGAATGATTCTTATTTTTGACATGAAGAAATTCGGCCGAATTTTCTTGCCCCTTCCTATTTGACCTTTTATGTTCTGCCAGTCTAGTGTTCAAGTCTCTCCCGGTTTGACCCAAGTACATAAAATCACAATCTTGGCAGGGCAAACAATAAACACCGGGTGACTCTACATACTTCAGTTTTTGTTGAACGTTCACAATTTGCTTACACATGGTGTTGGGATAGTGAAAGGCAATAGTGAGACGTTCATAAGGAAACAACTTAGTAGAAGAACTGATGGTTTTATTATAGGGATTTTTTTTTAAATATCTTTAAAGAAATTGTGATAACTTAAGAGGACGGAAGTTTTGAAATGGTTGGCCCTAGCCTTACTATAGGCTTGGTCCAGAGACCAAGGTGGATATATCAACTTCTTAAGTTGACATTTGATCATCTCAATTTCTTGGTCCAGAAACTGAGGACTGCAGATCCTGAAAGCCCTCAAGAAAAGACCAGAGGCAACACTTTTCTTAAAATTGTCAGGGTGATTACTATAAAAGTGAAGGTAACTCCCTGAGCGGGTGGGTTTTCGGTACACTGTGAAATGTGAATTATCATCAATCCTTCTTATTAAAATGTCTAAGAAAGGGATTTGGTGACCTTCTTCTCATTCAATTTTGAATTTGAGGTTCGGGGTTAATTGATTCAATTTATCATGGAACACTTCAAATGGGCCCCAACTGTCATCCCACGCCGAAAAGATATCGTCTACGTATCTGAGCCAAATCATTTTGGGCGGTCTGATGGTGGGGAAAAGGGTACACTTAAAATACTCCATGTATAAATTGGCCATACTGCAACCGAATTTTTGACGGAAAAATTGGTCTTGAAAGGAAAAGACATTTGAAAAAACACAAAGGTGAACTAATGCAAGAATTTTGTTGACAGGGAGGTGGAAATTGTCTTGAAACGGTTGCAGTTTGGATTCCAAAAAGTAAGAACATATTCAATATTAATATTTGTAAATAATGAGCAGATATCAAGGCAGAGGAGCCTTAAACCCTTTACTCTCATATATTCAACCTTTGAAATAAAATCACATGAGTTGGAGATATGGGAGTTAGAGAAATTCCCAACATATGGTGATAACAATTCCGCTAGCCATTTAGCAAGTTTACTGGTGCAGGAGCCGTAGTTGGATATGATGGGCTACAGTTGATAGTCGAAATATAGAATCTCCTTTCATTCGAACTTTATTTTCTACGACTGTGGGTTTCTTGTGTGTTATTTACAAATGTGCTACTACCTTTCTGTTTATATATATTTATATATATATATATATATATATATATATATATATATATATATAAGATAAAGGAGGCAAAGAGGAGAGCAGGTGTGAAATGGTATAAAAGTCTGACAGAAAATTTTGAAAGTAATAAAATATGTTTTGGAAATAAATTAAGAGAAGAAGAGAAGGCGAATCAAGAACAGAAGAAAAGGGAAAAAGTGTACATGGAGAGATGATAACACTGGTCATCAACATTTAATAGAATACTTGTCCCACAAGCAGAAGGAGGCGAACTTGATAGAATTTTGTTTATATATATATATATATATATATATGTATATATATATATATATATATATATATATATATACATATATACATATATATACATATTATATATATATATATATGTGTGTGTGTGTATACATATATATACCCATGTAACCCTTACTAACCATGCACGTGATCCATACACATGCGAGATGGTACTCGTCTTTAGCAAGACCTACAATATTGAAGACCTTCGTGGGTTGCTTGTGTGTGTTCTGAGCCTCCGTTGGGTGCCTGTATGTGGGTGTTCTCTGAACGTGAGGCTCTATTTTTGTGGTCAAATGTCTCCAACGGGTTGGTTTTATGCTAGGAAAAAGATAGAAATCATTAGCTTGTACACTGATAGCAGGATGTAAGTCTTCAATAATTACAGTCTCCACGATGGTCAGGCGTTCAAGGTCCTTCTCCTCTAGAACAAATTCATA
>NC_134789.1:70047198-70049698 GCF_046742065.1 Oratosquilla oratoria
TGGCCCTCATATGGGCTTTACACGGAACTGGCGTCTTAGTACTCCCCTGTGCTACCGTGTTTTAAGATTTCAATATTTTTATACAAATTACCCCGTTTTCGTTTTTATGAGATTCTTTTGCAAATGAGGCTAGCTACCGCCATCGTTTTTTTAAACTCCAAACCTATACTTTATTTTAATTTTATTTTTCTATCTTTTTTACTTTTTTTTTAATAAGATGGGCTACCAGAAGACCATGGCAACTCCAAACCAATTATTACAGCGCCATTATCCTCCTCTCCCTTCCTACTCTTCCCCTCTCCCCCCTATCCCCCCCATCCCCCCCTTAGCCATCGGGAAACTATTGCAATCCTATTTTAGAAACCCAAACTCGAGGTTAAGGCGGCCATAAAGTAGGCACATAAACTTTAATACAAATATCAGGAAATAGAGGCTAATTGCACGGTCCTTAGACTCCAACAAGCCGACCACTTACTGAGGAACCCGGTGTCATATACAAGGGCGAGTGGGCAGAAGCCATATGGACTTGTACACAAGGGATTTCATGCATAATTACTGTAGACAGTCGTGTTTCCTGCGTGGCTGAATACAAACAAACCATGCAGATAGTCACTGCAACGGGTGTTTTAGTCTCTGCATGATGCAGTTTATGTATATAAACTAACGTTGACATCACGTCTGCTGGGGCGGCGAAAATTGAGGAAATGAAACACTGGATATTCGTTTTATATTTTGATAAATGAAGACAGAATGATCTCACCTTCTCAGCCGGAGTTCAGTCTATGACTAAACTTTTAGAGCAAAAATTAAAGATTCCATCCACTCAAAAAAAAAAAAAAAAAAAAAAAAAAAAAACAGTAGCCTGCCTTTCCCCACCCCCCTAAAAAAGGCAGTCTGCCGATGTCATTGAACGAATACATAGATAAATGATTGAATAACTAAAGAAAATGTTAATTATCTATTAAATAAATATATCAAAAATCAATACACATATGAATAAATAAACATATAAACAGATTAGTAGATATATTAAATAGACACATAAAGGTAAAAGTCAAATCTTGTGGCGACAACGAGAAACCCTTCCCCGGCACAACATCAACTGACGCATTGATCTACAACTCCTCCTGGCGTCAAAGCAGTTGATTTATCTATCCCTCAAAGGTGGGGAGAGGGGGGGAGTCTCCTCAATTAAGACATAGCTACCACTGTTTGTTTCCACACATTTTTCAGTCTGCCGGCAAATTATATATTTTTTTCAGTGTAGAGAAACCACTTTTTGTAATGTTTAAAGAGGACGACCATCCAAATTGAGTATTATTTGTTTGAAGGCAGAAGGAAAGGACGTTCTTTACCTGAATGGAATCACCTACCGGTGTACAGGAAGCCATACAAATGGGCAACTGCAATGGAAGGGTTGATTGGCCGGCAGAGGAATGGTCCAGTATGTTAATTATATGGTTCACTTCTGTGTGTATTCACACACACACACACACACACACACACACACACACACACACACACACACACACACACACACACACACACACACACACACACACACACACACACACACACACGGTGGCGCAGTTGGTAGAGCACTGAACTGCCACAATAGTGTTCCGCAGTTCTGGGTTCGAATCCTGCCCAGGGCCGAAATTATTTCGGTACCGCTGCGCTTCGGGTCGTTACTCTGACTCTCGTGGGCGGGGAGTTGGGTGTGTGTGTGTGTGCAAGGTCATAGCATTACACACACACACACACACACACACACACACACACACACACACACACACACACACACACACACACACACACACACACACACACACACACACACACACAAACAAACTCATACACACAAAAACTAATATATTGCACACACTCCCATAATCCTGCCATTAAAGGATAAAATGAACATAGATATAGTGAAAACGTATAATAATGAGACCATTTAGACCGTGGAGAAGCTCTCAATGAAGAAGGAGGAGAAAAAGGAAGTGAAATAGAAGAAAGAGGATGAGGAGAAGACAAAGCGAAAGAAGGAGGGGAAGAGGAGATACGAGTAAAGCATCAGGAAGAGGAAGAGGAGGAAGGAGAAAGAAGAGGAGATGGAGGAAGAGGAGGAGGAAGAGGAAGAAGAGAAGAGGGAAGACGAGGAGGAGGAAAAGAAGGAAGAAGAGGAGGGGGAGTAGGAAGAGGAGGAGAAGGAATACAGGGAGGAAGAGGAAGAGGAAGAGGAAGAGGAAGAGGAGTTAGATTGAGAGGTTTAGAGAAGTTAGTGGCATTAATAGTAATTGTTACCATGAGTTCCAATTACTGGAAACCCACAGCGGCCGGCAACGATCCTTGGGGCCTCACATAGGTCTCTTTTGGATGAAACGTTGAACATTTGTTTGTGTTCTACTCATGTGGGTTTGGATTATTTTTTTTTTATGTCATCACCAGGAAGAAGGAAGAAAAGAAAAGAGGCCAACAGTTGCTGGTTGTCTCTTCTCCT
>NC_134789.1:70054698-70059698 GCF_046742065.1 Oratosquilla oratoria
AATTATTTTTACTAATTTCTGCAGCTTCTATAACTTTTCTCATTTTCTTGTCGAGACCTTGGTGTAATACTTCTGTGTTTATCCAATTTGGCAAGTGTCCTGTTTTGTCTATGTGTGTCACAAGTGAGTTGCTGGTCCTGTGTGCTCTAATGTCGCTTTTGTGTTGTTGTGTTCGCTTTGTGATTCCTTGTCCAGTCTCTCCGTAGTATGACGTTTCACATCCGTTACATGGGATTTTGTATACTATGCTATTTTCATTTCTAAATTTTGTTGTTTTATATGTTATTATCTTTCCTATCTTTTGTCCAGTGTTTGTAATTATTTTAATGTTATTTTGTTCTAAATATTTTCTTATTTTTGTGACTTCTGTGAAATTCGGTATTACTAATATTTCGTTCTTTTCTTTTTCTTTGTGATATTTTGTCCTGTTCATTATTTCCTGCGCTTTCGTTTTTGATTTTGTAATTATTCTCATTGGGTATTTTAATTTTTTAAAAATTGTAATTATGTGTGTTATTTCATCTTCTATATATTCTGTGCTGCATATTCTGTATGCGCGTAAGAAAAATCCAATTACTATACCAGATTTGATTTTTTCACTGTGACCTGATAGATAGTGGACATAATCTTCTTTGTTGGTATGTTTTCTATGTACTTTATATCTTGGGCCTGAGTCTGTTCTAATAATTGTAGTGTCTAAAAATGATAAGTGTCCTTCTTGTTCTTCTTCTAGTGTGAATTCAATCTTCTCGTGTACTTTATTTAATAATCTGACTTTGTTTAGTATATTTGTGGTTTCGGGTGTTATGATTAATATGTCATCTACATATCTTATCCATGTGGTGTGTCTGCCTATTATTCTTAGCATTTTGTCTGCTTCTAATGTCTCTAAGAAAAGATTAGCAGCTATAGCACTAAAAGGTGAACCCATAGGGAGGCCGTAATGTTGTCTGTATTCTGTTTGTTCAAATGTAAATGGGTCGAAGTTAATGCATAGTGAAACTAGTTGTAAACAATCTACCCATTCCGAAAACAGATTATTTACAACTAGTCTATTCCATTCATTAACCACACGGTTAGCAAAGTTATTTCTACCCACTTCCAAATTAAATCTATTTCCAGACAGTTTGACACCATTTTTTCTTGTCTGATTCTCATTCAGTGTAAAATCTTTGTCATTTTTGATGTTGTGAACTCCCTTTAGAATCTTAAAGACCTGTATCAAGTCACCTCTGAGTCTACGCTTTTTTTTTGTTTTGTTTTTTTTGTTTTTTAAGGAAAACAGATTCATATGTTTTAGTCGATTTTCGTATGATTCATTTTTGATAATTGGAATCAGTTTTGTGGCTCGCTGTTGTACTTTTTCCAATTTGTCAATGTCTTTAATGAGATTCGGTGACCATACGGAAACAGCATATTCCAAATGTGGAGGAACCAACCATTTATATAGCTTGTTAATGAGTGATGGACTTTTGAAGTCAAAATATCGTGCAATCAGTCCTAGAATCTTATATGCTTTCTCAGAGGCTGAAATACACTGCTTAGATGATTTGAGATCGTTACCGATAATTACGCCGAGATCCTTTTCACTATCCACTTTTGTTAACGAATTTCCAAATAACTTGTAATCGTACTTACTGTTATTTTTACCTATGTGCATTATCTTGCACTTACTTGTGTTAATTTTCATTAGAAGTGGCCCAAGAACGGAACCCTGAGGAACTCCACTCCTTACATTTTTCCATCCACAAGATTTTCCATTTAAAACAACTCTCTTTTCGATCATTCAACCAATTACTAGCCCAACTTAATAACTTACCACTTACTTCGTGTGAAACTAATTTAGTAAGTAGTCTTTCGTGGGGGACGGTATCAAAAGCTTTTGCAAAGTCTAGATATATTAAATCTATGTCAAGAAATAAATTAAATATGGAAAGGGTAAAAGTGTTTTGGGGAAGAGGGGAATATCTGTTGAGGAAGGACGGGAGAGGACAGAAGACAGGGATGAATGAAGAATGGTTGTTTATGGATGATGTGATCCATAAGGTGGAATGAGTGGGGGATGGGGGGTGAGGGAGCATCTGTGAGAAAAATTTGACGCCGCCCATAAGGGATTTCTCCCAGTCTTCTCCTCTTCTGCATGAGGGGACGGAGAGGCGGGGTCGCCGATTTAATGAAGTGACCTTGCTGTGGATGTGCTGTGTTTATTGAATTATATATATATATATATATATATATATATATATTTATATATATAATTATATTTATTTATATATACACACACACACACCTACACACACACACACACACACACACACACACACACACACACACACACACACACACACACACACACACACACACACACACACACACACACACACACACACACACACACACAAATATATATATATATATATATATATATATATATATATATATATATATATATATATATATATACATATATGGAAATTTGCAATTATGGAATAGATTTTACTTTCTATCTCATTTCATATCCAAGTTTCCTTTGAACAGCATTTATATTTGAGTCTTTAAAAGTTAAGCACCTAAGCAAGATGCTGTAATGAGTATCATTTATCTTATATTATTTGTTGATTTATTTTATATTATTTGATTATTTGTTTTGTCATAATTTTATGTTTATTGTTATTTACTTGATTCTCATATATTATTAGTTTTATGTCAATTTATTATTATTTACTATTTAACTGTTTGTTTATTATGTAACTGTACCTATGCATTCGTTTATGTATTTTATTTATTATTTACATTACTATAATTTCTATTTATTCATTTATCTATTTATTTATTTATCATTATTATGATTTTTTTCATCTGACCTAGATATAAACCAAAAGGTCTCCTGTCGGCATGTTCCGCCTTTGTAATCCTTTGTAATATATATATATATATATATATATATATATATATATATATATACAGAGACATGACAGAATTGAATAGACAACAAGAGAAACAGTTTTATTTGTTAAACATGCAATTGATACAATTAAAGTGCTTATAAATGGTCACAATATGAATAACTAATACTTGGTTGACATCCCCTTTGCTTTTTTCAAAGCATGCTAGTGATTAGTTCACAAAAATCATCTTGAGGGATTTCTTGCCATGTTTCCCGTAGTAGTCCTAAGAGTTCGGGCTTTGAAGATGGCTTCCTGTTCTTCTTGCAAATTTGTCGGTCTAATATGCCCCAGAGGTGTTCAATAGGGTTCATATCCGGGGACTGACTTGGCCACTGTCAAGAAATATATTAAATATGGAAGTGGGTAGAAACAACTTCGCCAACTGTGTATCTAATGAATGGAATAAACTTCCTGCAGAGGCAGTGCAATGTAGTTCAGTTCGAAGCTTTAAGATTCGTTTAGATAAACATCTAAGCAAGATGCTGTAATGACTGTCATTTATCTTATATTATTTGTTTGTTATTATTTGTCTGTTTGTTTATTATTTGCTTGATTTTCATTTATTATTATCTATCTGTCAATTTATTATTATTTACTATTTACCTGTTTGTTTATTACCTAACTATACCCATGCATTTATTGATTTTATCTATTATTATTTATATTATAATTTTTATTTTATGTTATTTATTTATTCATTTATCATTACTATATATATCTTTTCGCATCCGACCTAGTTATGGACCAAAAGATTTCCTGTCGGCATGCTCCGCCTTTGTAATCCTTTGTAACCTTTGGCCTCTTTTTCATGGTCTATCAATTCTAATTTACGTAAATACTCAAGTTCTCTCTCCTCTCTTCCATATTCTCTTTCACGTTCTTTCTCCTCTCTTTCACGTTCTCTCTCTTCATTTTCATGTCTCATTTTTTTCTCTTTCTAATTTTATTTTATTCCATTCTAATTTAAATTTTTCTAACTCTAGGGTAATCATCAATCTGTTTGGGTTAACTTTAGGTATTACCCCAGAAGAGGGAGGCTACACTTTTTCATCTCTTTCGTTTTCATCAGTAATGGCTTGAGGGATTAAGTGATATGCATCTACGTGTAGTACTTCTTGCTCAATAAAATACTCAACTCCTACATATTTGAGATTATCTTTAGAAAGTTTGGAAAAAAATGTTATATGATAATGTTGGGCATTGAGCATCCACGTCTATTTAGTAATTTTTCCTTCCGATTGCATTGAAGTTATTGTTATTTTTTTTTACGAATTCCTCGAAGGAAAACTCCATCATACATTGAAATGGGTAATTTAGGTATTTTAATTGTTTAAAATTGGTATTCGACTCCTTAGTGAATATTTACCAAGCCTTGGACCTCACAAGTTAATGGCAAAACTTCGGTTCACCGTTTCGCTTAGACTGAGAACACTAGATAAAGTGAGTTTTATCCATGTCTTAAAATAACTTTTTAGTTCAGCGAGTGTTTGAATATTTCTGGCGCTCACTTTTGTTATTTCTTTTTCTATTCAAGGAATGCGTTGGAGTGCACATATATTGTTGTGACCTTCCCTGTTTTCCTTTTATTGCTATATTTATACCATCATCTATTGTATGTCTTTGTGCTCTGAAGATGTCTTAATAGACGAAAATGTTCAACATTCCGTTATTTGAATTCCTTGTGGTTTCAGCATAGTAGTAACCAATGCAGATAAAGGAGGTGGTATCGTGATCCTATGAAAAGAGGACTATATCAGTAAAATGTTGGAGCACAATGACGACAACACTTATCACAAAAAACATGTAGGTTTTGTAGCGAGTGAAGCAGATAAATTTAAAATACATGCCAGAAAAATCCTTAATAAAGCTGAAAAAGGAAAGAAATTAATGGGACTTCTGGAGGAAGACCCCAATCCTCCCAGGATGCGCGGTATACAAACAATTCACAAACATAACGCTCCAATGCGACACATAACTTCAGGGGTTGGCAGTGCACCCCGCAGACTAGCGAAATGTCTAGTCAAACCGCTATCACAGGCAATGGGGTCGATC
>NC_134789.1:70064698-70069698 GCF_046742065.1 Oratosquilla oratoria
GGGGCACTAAGCTCCTTTGTCTTCCCAGCAGTGATTGGTTGGTGACGCGCGACAGAATACCCACCAAACCGCCCCACTCACCCTGTCACAGAAGTCTAAACTCCACAGGCGTCGTGAGGATGTTATTCAACTAATGGAACTGTGCAAGGATAATGTGTACCTGTGGCAAGTGAAACATTATCTGTACAAAGCTGCGACAGTTTTGATGAACTGAGAAGCGCTCATCACTGATGCACCCACGCCATTGAGTCGCCGTTTGAACACAGGTCAGGTAAAAGGTGCGTCCTTGTCACTCCGCGCCAAGCCACCAGGACTCAAAAAACGTTCAGTGTGATGTTTCTCAACAGATCTATTGTAGTCCCCGTGTTTACATTACAAACAGACCAAAAGGTAATAAACTTCAAAATTGTAGTGATAAAGATTATCCACACTTTATCTCAGATAACCCTGTCTAATCCCCAAATGAGTAATTTTATCTTAGGATAGGTTATGAAAAGCGAATCAAATTACAGTCGAAAAAGAAAAACCTAAAAATATTTTGATTCATAACAAGGTTAAATTAATTGTCTTAGATTCTATTTATCTTTTACTTTTCATTTATTTTCCTCGTATTTAGGTACAATTTTGACAACAGAATGAACTATTTACTTAGACATAGAATTGAACATTTTTTGTTCGGGTCCATCAGTGTATGAATATAGTTCCTAAGCCATTTCGGACACTATAGAGCAGTGGATACCTGTATCCAATGGGGTACGAAACCTTAATCCTGGGGGGGTTACCAGACATGATAGCCAGCGCAATGGTACTGGATATTTACCATAAGAAAGCATAATGTGCATTCATTGTGTCCTACTAATTGACATTTTTAATTTGAAATAAAAAAGTACCTTTGTTCAGAAATTGAATATATCCAATAATTTCTCAGCAAGATTTGTATCACTAATCCTCTTCATAAGTTTGCATTGTATTTATATTGGATGGGAGTACGAGAATTTTTTTTTTTTTTTTTTTTTTTTTTTTAGATAATCACAAGCCGTGGGTGCTTGGCCTGCGGCGCTGCTCGCTTCGCTTGAAAATCTTTGTTGTGTCGTAGAGAATCATTGAACTTAATCACCTTTCGATGAAATTCCCGCACAGCTTCCTTAACACAAAAATTTTTGACAGCCTGGTATAAGCTTGGAAATTTTTGGGCATGTTCATTCCGTAGTCGGCAACTCAAACTCTTATCATTTTGTAAAGCGGCTTTTGAAATTTTCCGAGTACCTGTAACCCACTTCCAAAATGTCTTTGACGCTTCTTTTTGTCGGCTTCGGTTTCTAAAGGCATTGTTCCTGGTGATCTAATCGTAAGATTTGTTGCCCTCCTTTTTTAACGGTTAAAACTTTTATTACACACGTGTCCCTTTTTGCCGGTTCAGTGGGGGACAAACATACACCCGGGTTCATTAAAAGACAGCCGGGAGTCATTTAAATTTGAGTTATTCTTTGATAGGGCATGGGCACTGAAAAAGATATAGAACCACTGCTATAGCGAATACATAGCCTATATATCAAAATGTAATATTTGAGAACAGGTTGCTACAACATTTGAATAATTCTGAACAAGGTATCCACCATAGCTCGGCATACTGAAATCCTGAAATCTCTAGTCTGAAATATTCAAAGTTCACAAACGACATATAAAAACTATGCAAAAAAAATTCCCATTGTGAATTACTTCCAATGTTGTATACACAGTAATCGCCATGCATTCAGCATTTTTTTTTTCAATCAGCATTAGCACTGTTAATATAAAAATAAATATCAGGTCCGGTAAGGCAAATTTGCATGATGGTTTTATTTTTTTTTCTATTATTACCATTATTATTTTTTCTACTATATTAACATAACTATCATTCTTGTTTTTATTGTTACTATCATTATTATAATTTCTATAATTCTTGTTGTTATTCTTCTTATAATAGTAATAATAATGATAATGATAATAATAATAATAATGTTAATAATAATAATAATAGCAATAATAATAATGATAATAGTACTAATAATAATAATAGTAATAATAATGATAATAGTAATGATAATAATAATAGTAATAATAATAATAGTACTACTACTACTACTACTACTACTACTACTACTACTACTACTACTACTACTACTACTACTACTACTACTACTACTACTACTACTACTACTACTAATAATAATAATAATGATAACAAAAATACATACATACATACATACATACATACATACATACATACATACATACATACATACATACATACATACACACATACATACATACATAAATACATACATACATACATACATACATACATACATACATACATACATACATACATACATACATACATACATACATACATACATACATACATACGTACATACATATATACATACGTACATACATACATACGTACATACTCGTACATACATACATACGTACATACATACATACATACGTACATACATATATACAAATATACATACATACATACAAATATACATACATACATACGTACATACATACATACATACATACATACGTACATACATACATACGTACATACATACATATATACATACATACATACAAATATACATACATACATACAAATATACATACATACATACATACATACATACATACATACATACATACATACATACATACATACATACATACATACATACATACATACATACATATACCAAAGGCTTTCTTTCCCCTTACACGAGAGGTAGCCAAAAAACAAAAACATAGAAACCACTCTCACCCATTCCATCCCCTACATACTCCACTGCCCTCTACCCTCTTCCCTCCCTCACATCTTGGCACCTCCTAGATGACGGGTCATCCCTGCATCCGTTCCACTGCCCTGGGTCAGAGGTAGTATCGTAAGACACAGCACATCCACAGTAGGGCCGCTTCATTAATTCGGCGACACCCCCTCTCCGTCCCCTCATGCGGAAAAGGAGAAGACGGAGAGAAATCCCTTTTGGCTGCTTCAATTTATTTCTCATACATACTTCCTCACCCCCTATCCCCCACCCACTCCCCCTCATGCATCACAGCCTCATCCATACACAACCCTTCTCCATTCACCCCTATCTTCTGTCCTCTCTCGTCCTTCCTCAACAGACATTCCCCTCTTTCCAAATGCTCCTTTTACCCCATCCATCCTTCTCATCCTAGGTCGCCCCTTTATGTTCACTCCTTCCACCTCTGCCTTCCACACCTCCTTTACTAATTTTTCTTCACACTTTCTCTCCATGTCTCCAAACCATCCCAATACCCTGTCATCAACCCTATCTCCCAACAACAAAAATAATAAAAATAAAATAATAATAATATGAACTCGACTCGAGAATGGGTGGGGGATGAGGTGGAGGTGTTTATGCTGAAAGATCGGCGAGGGGGTGTTGAGGAGGGTGGAGGTTTGCAGCCACGTCGAACTGCCCGCGTCAAAATGAACGCGAGCGACAGCTCGATGGCTCGCTCCCCTTGATTCTCCCCCATCCGGGACCTCGGGACAAAAGCTCTGACTCAAGAAGGGTTCACCACGCCCTTTCGACTCTTGAAAAGACTTTGGTCTAAAGCACTCGCCTGGAAGTGGGATTTGTAGAGGTGACGCTTCACGTCTTCTTCGCCGTCGTCGTTCTTTTGGAACCGAGGGATGGAAATGGAGGAGAACCCTCTATTACTTACAGGAAAGTGTCTTGGAAAGAAGTGGGCTTATTATCATGTGTTTGAGCACAAGAAAGAGTCCTGTTATATATATATACAGGTACATTATATATATATATATATATATATATATATATATGTATACATATATATATATGTATATATATATGTGTGTGTGTGTATACATATATACATACGCACACCCTGCCCGACAAAGACGCACACACACACACACACACACACACACACACACACACACACACACACACACACACACACACACACACACACACACACACACACACACACACACAGACACACACACACACACACACACACACACACACACACACACACACACAGACACACACACACACACACACACACACACACACACACACACACACACACACACACACACACACACACACACACACACACACACACACACACACATATATATATATATATATATATATATATATTTATATATATATATATACATTTATATACCTATATATACATATATATATGCATGTATTGATAGATTTGTTATAAGGAAGTTATATCTATAAATAATTTTTCCCAAATGCTACCAAAAGACAACGTAAAAATCATTTAAAGTTACCCCAATACTTTATTCAGAAAAGTAGTCAACGATCATCACAGAACAACAGAAGACATAAACCTCGAAGTTTACAAATTACCCTGCTCAGGATGTGATGAAGTGTATTGGGGACAAACGGGTAGAGAATTGAAAACAAGAATAAAAGAACATAAAAATTCAGTAAAATACGCACAACAGAACTCCGCGGTATTTCAACACGTCGCCAACAATAATCACCGCATAAATTGGGACGAGGCAAAAATCATTTTCAAATCAAAATGTAGTTATAAAAGGAAAATCATTGAATCTTCCTTAATTAAACGATTCCCCAATTTTAACATTTCAAAAAGACAATGGTCACCTGATTATATAACCACCTTGGCAGTTAATAAATTACTTCCATATATTGTAAAAGCGGACGACTTGCCACAAAACCCGTGCAGCAATATAGACGTTACCTGATATGACATGTCCATGTTCCCTCACTCCACCTCTCTCCTCTGTATATAAGATATGTGTTTTCTCTTGTCTTTGTATTCCGCTTGAAGAGGATCACAGTAAGTGATCGATATACGGAAATCGTTATTTCCTTTCTTTCTTAAATCCAATCAATAGTGGGTTTTTAGTGCATTTATTAATATGTTACGACATTACTGGAAAGTGATATATATACATA
>NC_134789.1:70092198-70099698 GCF_046742065.1 Oratosquilla oratoria
ACTCCGCAGAGCAGGGCTGAAGATCGCCAGTACATCCGGTACGAAGATAGGTGAAGTAGTGAGAGGTAAGGGTAGAAAAGAACATAATAACAACAGCATGGTTTACAGAATCCCATGTGGTGGTTGTGACTTAAACTACTTTGGGGAGACAGGAAGAGGCCTACACAAGCGGACATATGAGCACAAGAGTGACCTGACGGCCCACCGAACATCAAACGCCTTGGTTGTTCATGCGGAGAAATATGAACATTGACCTAACTGGGACGGAGTGGAAATATTAAAACAAGGGTTAGACAAGAAAAAACGAAAAATAGTCGAGGCAGCTTTCATAACATCCCAGCCCTGCTGTAACCATCGGGATGGTTTTATTAAACTGTCCAAAACGTCCGGCTGGATGGTCCTACATGAGTTGAAGGGTACGAGAGGGAGGGATGGGGTGGGTTATGGAAGGAACGCGGAATGATGTGAGGTATAAATTGTTGATTTCCTGACCATGTTTGTACACTCTGAAGAAGCTCTGTTAAGAGCGAAACGTCAGTAATTAAAAACTTCATCGATTCTCCGTGTTTATCTCACCACACTGCCACTCATTTTGTCGTCCATTCTTCAAATATATATATATATATATATATATATATATACATATATATATGCATATATATATATATACAGGTATATATATATATATATACATATATATATTCATATATATATATACATATATATATATATATATATATATATATATATATATATACATGCAAAGTAGACCAATTGAAAAAAAGAAAATAACAAAGCAGAGCGCTTTCGTATATTACACCCAGTGCAAAAAGTACTTTTTACACTGGATGTAATATACGAAAGCGCTCTGTTTCGTTAGTTTCTTTTTTCCAAGGGGTCTACTTTGCATAAGTGAACATACGTACCCGTGTTCTTATTAGCATATATATATATATATATATATATATAGATATATATATATATATATATATATACATATATATATATATATGCACATATATATACATATACATATATATATATATATATATATATATATCTATATATATGTATATATTTACATATATATATATATATATATGTATATATATTCGAATTATATTGAAAGCAAAGCAAACGCCTTCTTCACTTCCATGTTGCTTAATTTTGTTCTTAAGATTTCACTTCACACTATTTCTTCGATGAACATTTAAAAACTTTCACTAAATAATATCTAGAAATTATATACAAATTTTTTCAGATTTCATTATATTAGAAACGTTTAATCTCCCTATAACCACGTGATTTAATTCAAATAGGAACACGCTACTCCAAATGATTTATCCCTTCGGCGTCTATACTTAATATTTATGTTTATTTCAGTTGTCGTCAGGTAATTATTTTGAGTTGAAAGGTTAAGTGGCCCCTGTGTGAACAATATGCAATAATCAAGATTTCACAATATCATTAACAATATTCACCTACATGAACAATAAAGTGCAATAATCCGGATTACACAATACTGTTAACAATATTCGCCTACATGAATAATGTTATGAGAAAGTCTGGATTTCACAATATCATTGACATTATAATCCTGTATAAACAATAATTTTTAATATTCAGAATTTTACAATATAATTGACATTATAAGCCTACATGAACAATATCATGCAATAATACTTATTTCACAACATCAGTTATGATATCTACATACATGAACAATATTATGTAATAGCCTGTATTTCATAATATTGTTGACGATATAAGGATGAGCCTAGTAGGGGTACAATGGTATTGAGTCAATGTACTGTGTTAATACAAACTCTTACTACGCTGGTCTTCGGGCCATTTGGTGATCCATAACCGCTTTTGAAGAGTCTCGCCACGTCTTTCTGTCCTGTGCCACCTCCTCCTTCCATTCTTTTGGTTCTGTTCTGTATATCTTCACATTTTCTTCAACGCATCGCCTCCAGTCTTTTCTAGGTCGTCTTGATATTAACCTTTTTTTCAAACAATGTTTTTTTTTTTCAACACAAAGCCATTCACAACCATCACGTTGATTTGGAGGGTTCCAAGATTTTAGCAAAAACTAAACATTCTTTTTAGAAAGAAATTTTATTGACTCGTGTCTTTTTTCTGGTACATATGACAAAAATATGAACTTAAGTTATGGCAATTTTAAATATGACAAATTCATCACAGAATTGGTCATGAGATAGCTCTCCACAGATTGATCATCCGAAGAAACGGGGCAGGGAGAGAGGTTGAGGCCGTTCACCTTCTTGGTTACAGCTTTCCACATTCCATCTTCTTATGTTGATGTTTGTACAAAAAGATTTTGTAATCTCTGATTTCGATTGGGCCGTGAACTAAGTCGTTCCGATTTGAAGGGTCATGGTGGCACGATGGTACGGTCTTCGTCTTATAAAAAACAAGCCGCTCAGGCGAGGGTTCGAATCCCAGTAGGAGAGTTTATCTACACACACACACACAC
This sequence comes from Oratosquilla oratoria, assembly GCF_046742065.1. Lineage (NCBI taxonomy): Eukaryota > Metazoa > Arthropoda > Malacostraca > Stomatopoda > Squillidae > Oratosquilla > Oratosquilla oratoria. Next base: position 70,094,696 of record NC_134789.1, read on the forward strand.
ACATACACACACACACACACACACACACACACACACACACACACACACACACACACACACACACACACACACACACACACACACACACACATATATATGTATATATATATGTATATATATATATATATATATATATATATATATATATATATATATATACACCTTGTTACTCCTTCCTTGAAACAACCCTATTCCTCTTCCACTACTAGTTTACTCTAACCCCCTCTTTACCTTCCACCCTTTTCCTTTTTTCATCTATCCTCCACTCTCAACTTAACTTCCATCAAAGATTTATTTTATGTTCTCCTAAGAACATACATACATCGAGAACTCTTCATACACTTTTCCTGGATACCACCACATAGTCCATTAATGCTTTATCAACCCCCCTTCCATCCACCACCCTCTCCCATGTGTACTTATGCTTGATCTTTTTTTATTAAACATTATGTTAGCTATCATAAAATTTCTAAACACATCTCCACTCCCAGCTCTCCATTATAATTTTTACCTGGCGCTCCAAACTTTCCAACCACTCCATTTGTTGGTTTATCCTCTACTCTAGCGTTGACTTACCCCAATACCATTACATTGATATTCCTCCCAAAACTCTCTAAGCGCTCATTTAGATATATCCAAAAAGCTCCCCTTTCCTTTACACTCTTCTCACTGTCAAGCACATATGCGTTAACAAAGGCCTACATCTTCCTTCCCAGTTTCATTTTCATCCACATTAACCTTGAAGAAACTTCCTTCCGTTCCCTCACACGTTTTTTTATCTCCTCACTTACTAGTAGAGCCATCCCTTCCCTCCCTCGTCCTCTCCTCACTCCCAGCATCCTCCCCACTATACTCCCAAACTCAGCATCATCCCTCCCTTTCAACTTAGTTTCACTTAATGTCAACACATCCATCTTCCGTCTCATAAACCTACTGCCTATTTCATTCCTTTTACCACACCCATACACATAAAAAATCTCAGACCTTTTTGAGCCTTGACTTCGTGCAGGAATAGGGTCACAGAGAGCAGGATACCTAGTCCCATCCCTCCGTCTTTTTTCAGCCGCTTTTTACGACCTGAGTTGGGAAACTCGGTGGCAGTATTCTTTCTTCACCCTACCACAGGGGACATAGGCAAAAGTTGAAATATATACTAAAAAAAGTGGTACAAGACAGTATTAAGAGGGTGACCAGCATAACGGAGGGACAGTCGTATAATGAAATAGCATAATTTCTCTATGAGTAGAGATTTCCTCTAATATAGACGAAATGATGTGTAGCTCTGATCCATATGGGCACCCTACGTAGTCTAAAGTATCAGCTGCATGCTACTGAGCAATATATATCGCACAATAATATACAGCTAATACCCCATAAAATAAAATAAAAGACGAAGAAATAAAATTAAATAAAATAGAATAAAATTAAATAGAACGAAACAAAATACAAGAAAAAAAAATAAAATTAGATAAGATAAAACAAAGTGAAATTAAATAAAACAAAGCAAAATTAAATTAAATAGAATAAATGCCGTTAACTAATACAAGGTTAGCAATGGGTTAATCTAAGCCTCCTACACACTGAATTAGTTTCGTCTAAAAAATAAATAAAATGAAATAAAAATTAAGTATTCACGCAACATCCAAGAAACACACAAGAGACACAGATATTTTGTTTCAGAAACATATCGACACCTGTTCCTAGTCGAAGGTATGCTCCAAGTCTAGATAAAAATCCCCTGGTGACAGCCAGAATAAAACATGGTAAGTTAACTTTCTTTCATGAGAATGGTTGTGATGATGACATAAAACACAAGAACATAAGAATGAGACTCCAAGAGACCATGAGGTCTACACTAGGCAGTTCCATGTCCATTACCACCTGTCATCCATAAAGTTGTCAAACCGTTTCTTAAAACAACTGATAGTTTCAACGCTCACTACATGATTACTGTGTTCCATTCGTTGACCACCCTATCAGTAAACCAATTCTTGCCTATTTCCTTCTTACGAGTAAATCTAAATTTGTTCAGTTTAAATCCATTACTGCGAGTCCTGCCCTGTTGTCTTAATGTGATGACCATGTTTGCATTACCCTTGTTAAAGCCTTTAATCCACTTAAACACCTCCATTAGATCACCCCACACTCTGCGTCTTTCCAGAGACTCTTCGTAAAGTAAATTGCTGAGCCCACGTATCATTTTGGTCATTCTCCTCTGTTTGCGAAATGACGTCACAATAGGAAGAAAGAAAGGAAGAAAGAAATGAGGAAAGGAAAAAAATAAAGATGGAAAGAAAGAAAGAAATAAAAAAGAAAGAAAAAAGAAAGAAAGAAAAAGAAAGAAATCTTTATCAGCTGGTCCTTTCACTCACTGACTCCTTCGGGTCCCTTCTTTGGGTGACGCCACGTTTCTCCTTCGACGTTTTGACCTTAAGGTTCTTGTCCAGGTGTATTCCACCAGTCGTCACGAACTTTTCATAAGTGTCTATAAAGGTCAGCTTAAGTGAAATTGGGTTGGGTTGGGTTGGGTTAGGCTGGGGGTCTGGATGGGCTGGGTTAGGTTTGATTGCGTGTTGTGTTGTGTTGTGTTGTGTTGTGTTGGAGGTCTGGGTGGGTTAGATTGGGTTTGATTGTGTGTTGTGTCGTGTCGTGTCGTGTCGTGTCGTGTTGTGTTGTATTGTGTTGTGTTGTGTTGTGTTGTGCTATGCTGTGTTATGTTGTGTTGCGTTTTGTGTTGTGTTGCGTTGTGCTGTTCTGTTCTGTGTTGTGTTGTGTTGTGTTGTGTTGTGTTGTGCTGTGTTGTGCTGTGCTGTGTTGTGTTGTGTTGTGTCGTTTCGTGTCGTGTCGTTTTGTGTTGCGTTGTGTCGTGTTATGTTATGTCGTGTCGTTTTGTGTTGTGTTGTGTTGCGTTGTGTCGTGTTATGTTATGTCGTGTCGTGTTGTGTTGCATTGTGTCATGTTATGTTATGTCATGTCATGTCGTGTCGTGTTGTGTTGTGTTGCGTTGTGTCGTGTCGTGTTATGTTATATTATGTTATGTTATGTTATGTTGTGTCGTGTCGTGTCGTGTCGTGTCGTGTCGTGTCGTGTCGTGTCGTGTCGTGTCGTGTCGTGTCGCGTCGCGTCGCGTCGTGTCGTGTCGTGTCGTGTTGTGTTGTGTTGTGTTAGGTTTAAGCTGGATTGGGTTAGGTTAAGCTAGGTTTAGGCTGGGTTGGGTTGGGTTGGGTCGGGTTCGGTTTGGATTTGGATTTAGATTGGGATAGGATGGGTTGGTTTGAATTAAGTTTGGGTTTGGAGTGGGTTTATTTTTATGTTTAAGTTTAGATTTAAGTATAGGTTTAGGTTGGTTGGGTTAGGTTAGTTTAGTGCAGTGATTCTACAACGAGGAAAAGGATTCAAACTCGTTGATTGGATCCGTTGGGTGAGAATTCTCTTTTTGTCTTGAGGCCAAGACCTTCTGGGAAACGAAGAGGACTTCCAGATGTACAGAAGGGCCGGACAGACAGACAAATGGCTACGGTAGTGGAAGGATCGGAGTAGACGGCCTCCGGTCAAGTAATGGACGGGGAACTAAAGGGCCGGTTAACTAAGACTCGTTAAAGGATGGTATGGGTTAAGTAGGGACTCATAAGGGTTAATTCAGTTTCTTGAAGGGAGAGAATAGGTAGAGGAATGGGTAGGGTAAGGATGGTAGGGTGGGGTGAGGGGTAGAAGGGTTTGGGGTGGGGTGAGGTCTAGGTATGGTAAGATGGGGTGATGAGTAGGTGGGGATAGGATTTGGGGTATGTGGGGTGGGTTAAAGTGAGGTTGGGTAGGGTAAGGTGAGAAGGAGTGAGGTAGGGTGAAGTGGAGTGGGGTGAGGTGGGGTAGGATGGGGGAGATGGTGTTGATCTGTATGGAATGATATGAGATAGGAGCGGGTAAGAATGTGATAGTGAGGCTAAGTAGCGTAATAGGGTGCTTGTGGGTTGAAGTAGGGTGATTCGAAGTGGGTTGGTATGAGGTAGGACAGTATTGGGTGGTATGAGTTGGGGTTTGGGTGGTGGTGGGGATGTATGGAGTAGGATGAGGCTCTGTGGGATGATGTTAAGTGTGGGGGTATGGTAGAGTATTCTGTGCATGATGCGGGTGAAACAGTCATGACAGAGTGTGTCATGGGTAAGATTGGGGAAGAAGGAGGATGAGGAAGAGGAGGAGGAGGAGAAAGAACAGGGGAAGAGAAGGAAAAGGAGGAGGAGCGAGAGGAGGAGGAGGAGGTGGAGGAGAGGAGGAGGAGGAGGTGGAGGAGAGGAGGAGGAGGAGGAGGAGGAGGAGGAGATGGAGGAGTAGGAGGAAGTAATAATGAGAAAATGAAGGGAAAAAATGGAAAGAGAAAAGGTTTGGAAACGGGTGATATCTGACACACACACACACACACACACACACACACACACACACACACACACACACACACACACACACACACGGTGGTGCAGTTGGTAGTCCCCGACTGTCACTACGGCGGTCCAGGTTCGAATCCTGCCCAGGGCTGAAATAATTCAGTATCGCTGCGCTTCGAGTCGTTACTCAAACTCTTGTGGGCGGGGAAGTTGGGTGTGTGTGTGCGTATAAAGTCGCAGCATTACCCATTAATCGTTCATATGAGCTCTGAGGTCTCTTCCGGGAGGGAAATAGCTGTCCATCACGAGTCCAACACGTGATCCAAAGACCATGGTGAATCTCTCTCTCTCTCTCTCTCTCTCTCACACACACACACACACACACACACACACACACACACACACACACACACACACACACACACACACACACACACACACACACACACACACACACACACACACACACACACACACACACACACACACACTTAGGCTTCCTAGCTAATGATGAATACGAATAATAAGTTTTATTGATGATGATGATGATGATGGTGATGATGATGATGATGATGATGATGATGATGATGATGATGATGATGATGATGGATAAATTAAAACAGT
>NC_134789.1:70107198-70117198 GCF_046742065.1 Oratosquilla oratoria
TAAGTTGAACGCAACTTTTCTTATATATTTGTATGCGTGTGCGTGTGTGTTGCGTGTGTGTGCGTGTGTGTGTGTGTGTGTGTGCGTGCGCGCGCGCGCGCGTGTGTGTGTGTGTGTGTATTCACCTATTCACCTCGGATCTGCTGCAGCCTCTGTCGAGACAGCCAGACACCATCCTACGGCAGTGAGCTCAGAGCTCATTATTTGCCGATCTCTGGGTAGGTCTGAGACCACACACATCACACACCGGGACAGCAAGGTCACAACTCCTTGACTAACGTCCCGTACCTACTCACTGCTAAGTGAACAGGGGTTACACGTGAAAGGAGACAAACCCAACTTATCTCCGCCCGGCCGGGGAATCGAACCCCGGTTCTCTGGCTTGTGAGGCCAGTGCTTTACCAATCCGCCACCGAGCCGTGTGTGTGTGTGTGTGTGTGTGTGTGTGTGTGTGTGTGTGTGTGCGTGCGTGCGTGCGTGTGTGTGTGTGTGCGTGCGTGTGTGTGTGTGTGTGTGTGTGTGTGTGTGTGTGTGTGTGTGTGTGTGTGTGTGTGTGTGTGTGTGTGTGTGTGTGTGTGTGTGTGTGTGTGTGTGTGTAAAAGATGACGAGGGAAAATATATACATATTTCAAAAGTGGTAGCATTGATTCTCATAAAATTGCAAAGTGAATCTGTGTCTACCCATCTTTCTATGTACGATCCCACTAGGAACCGAACCATCTTTCTTCCTGTCATACTATAGTTATTTGTCATAACCCACTATGGGACTATGCATATGGTCTTTAGTCTTTAATTTTTTAAAGAGCAGTCGGTCTCAGTCTTCGAAGACTTCTCTTATGACCAGAATTTGCAAAAAAAAAAAAAAAAAAAAAAAAAAAAAAAAAAATTAAATGACGTATGGAATTTAAGGTCTCTCGAAATCGAAGAACGAGAGGGACCACAAACCCTCGGAGATGCATTTTGGAGAGTCGGGAATTATCTGTTTGTCTTTAATTTTCTAGGCGTGATCCTTTCCACCAGGATAAAAGCGCTGGTAATATATTGGCATGCTGTCCTCCCCTTTATCTTCCTCATCGTCTTACTTGTCTTCGCTCTCTCTCCTCCTTCTACTCCTCCACCTCCTCATCCTCATCCTGCTCCTCCTTCTGCCACTCCTTCACCTTCTCTTCCTCTTTCTCTTCACCTCCTTGTATTCTTCCCCTGCTTCCTCCCTTTTCCTTTTCTCCTCCTCTGCCTCCTCCTCCTCCTCCTCCTCCTATCTCTTGTTATTCCTGCTCAATTTTCCCACTGCCTCCTCTTACTCCTTCGCTTCCTCCTCCTCTTTCTAATATTCCCTCTCCTCCTCAACATTATACTCCTCCTCCTCCTTTCTTTCCATCCTTTTCCTCCTCCTTCTCCTCCTCCTCCTCCTCCTCCTCCTCCCCATGCGGTGTGGTTCTCCCCATACGCACATAAAAGTCATGAAGTTGTTTGACTTGTCGTCCTTCACCTGATTTATGTATTTCACTCTTCAGGACTGATCGAGACTTCATTTGTTCATCAAATCGCAGGAATAGATAAAGCCCTGAGAGACCAAAGGAGGCTTCGTGCACACACGCACGCACACACACACACACACACACACACACACACACACACACACACACACACACACACACACACACACACACACACACACACACACACACACACACACACACACACACACACACACACACACACACACACACACACACACACACACACACACGGCTCGGTGGCTGATTGGTAAAGCACTGGCCTCACAAGCCAGAGAACCGGGGTTCGATTCCCCGGCCGGGCGGAGATAAGTTGGGTTTGTCTCCTTTCACGTGTAACCCCTTTTCACCTAGCAGTGAGTAGGTACGGGACGTTAGTCAAGGAGTTGTGACCTTGCTGTCCCGGTGTGTGGTGTGTGAGTGGTCTCAGACCTACCCAGAGATCGGCAAATAATGAGCTCTGAGCTCGCTGCCGTAGGGTGGTGTCTGGCTGTCTCGACAGAGGCTGCAGCAGATCCGAGGTGAAAACACACACACACACACACACACATACATCCACACACACACACACACACACACACACACACACACACACACACACACACACACACACACACACACACACACACACACACACACACACACACACACACACACACACACACACACACACACACACACACACACACACAGTAGACGCAAGTTTGATTTCCTCCAACGTTTTGATTTTTCATCTCTTTTCGACTTCTCCTCTTCTTCCTTTCCTCCTCTTCCTTTTTCTAATCTTCCCTCTCTTGCTCCTCGTCCACCTCCTCCTTGTCCTTCTCCTCCTCCTCCTTTACCTTCTCTTCTTTCTTTCCCTCTTCCTCTTTTCTTCTTCCTCCTTCACCTTTTCTTTTTCCTTCTCCTTATTTTCCTCCTCTTCTCCCTTATCCTTCGTCCTCTCCTCTTCTCATTCTTCTCCTCTTCCTTCTCCTTCTTCTGCTGTTCTTCCATTTTTTAGTGACTGATTATTTTCCAAATTTTATCTTTCCTTATCTAACTAACCAATGTTTACCTTCTCGCCTCCTTCCTCTCCCTCTCCTATTCCTCCTCCTCCTCCTCCTCCTCCTCCTCCTCACTTTTACCTCCTCTCGCCTTTCTCCTCTTTTTTCTTCATCTCTTCTTCTTTTTTCCAATTTACAACTTTATCTGAACAGTAAATCTCGACCACTACCACAGCAACCACCATCGTCTTTAGCTGAATAAAATCGCCGGGTGGCACAAATAATAAGCATATTCCTGCACATTCTCTGTGACTGCCTTATAAAGCAAAACCACGATTACAGCCTATTTGATTTTAACCAAGTGTAATAGACAAAAATAGAGCTACGCTCGTAAGGTCCCTTCCGTTATTTTCCATCTGTCAAACTTGGCCATAGTCGCCATATCAACAAAATAAGTAAATGAATAAATAAATAAACATAAAAGATTAAAAATAGTAAACAAGTAAAAGATAGATAAAAATAAATAGTTGAAACAAATGAATAATAGACTAGATCATAATAGAAATAAGAAAATTGATAAATAAATTAATAAGCTATTATATATATATATATATATATATATATATATATATATACATACATAAACAGATAATGCTAAATGATGAGTGAACCGTTTACATGAATGATTGTGGAGACCTTTCCCTAAACTGAATAAAATCATGTGTATTAAGTGCGCCATCAGAAGTCCCCACTGAATAAAATCGTTTGGAGTTGAATTGTTCGTTCACCAGGAATCCGTTATTTTCTTCTCTGTTTTCAAGATTTTGAATTATTTCCTCAACTTTCGTTTCGTTTCAAATTTTGCTTTTCTAGAAATTAATGATTAATCGAATGAATGAACAATAGAAAATAATAAATAGATAAAATAAAATTATTGATTTAATTATGTTTATTTTTTTTACTTCGTACTTTCATTTTATCTACGTTTTCCTCTCTCTTCCTTTACCTCTTTTTCTCTCTCCTTTCTCGCTTTTTGTCTCTTCCCTGTGTTCTTCTACCTCTTCTTCTCCGGCAAGAACCCTGCTGGTTTGATTTTGATAAAGTTAAATTAGATATCATATCCGAAGCTTGATAAAATATTGTAAGGCACATCAGGTATAAATGACTTCCCCGCAGCCACCCGTGTTACGCGATATGACGTATGAGCTCATTCAGATCTTTGCTACTTGGCCGTGACTTCGGTTTCGCTACCGTTCGAAAAGTTAAGTTATGGATTGACTTGGCACAGTTTTGGGTCATGGTGATCTAGTTCATCGATATTAGATGTCTCTGGAATTATAACATAATGATGTTTTGGCGCAAATTATCTACGGAGATAATCATATTCCTGTTGTCGAAATCGTAACCGTTTACCTCAGCGAACGAACAACGCTTTGATCGGAATTCAGCCAAGAATATACAGGTAGTCAGATCGCGAGCCTAAAATCTCACCAACAGCACTTTGCACCCTATCTACATACATATTATGCATTATTCATCCCTTTGCACACGAGCCACTATATTTTCGCCATCCACACTGAGCACGGTAGCATTCATCACTGTACGAGTTTGGCGGGAACAATGTGTATATATATGGCTTTGCCTACCTTACGCGTGCGCATCCTGCCGCTTCAAAGAAGAATAAGAACGAGCGCTTAAAGAATAAATTGTATCTTCCTTTTTTATGTATATTCATGATGCACCTTCGAGTACCAGCTTCCAATGGTGGGGCGGTGTTTCTCGCTGATTAGCAATTGTTGTTATGGTATGGAATAAAGGGAACATGAATAAAAAGAGTATTAACGGTGACAGTTGTATGCCTTGATTAGAGGTCCGCTGCCATATCTTCACCCTGGTGAGTCATAGAGCAGCGTATTTAAGCCACACCTACAAAAGGCGCACCTAGACGGCTGATCTTAAGATAATGCAGAGCAGAGGGAGGTCTGTGTGTATATATATATATATATATATATATATATATATATATATATATATATATATATATATATATATATATATACATATATATACATATATATACATATATATATATATATATATATATATATATATGTATATATATAAATATACAAGAATATATGTATATATATTTTTTATATATATATATAAATATATATATAAATATATATATATATATATATATATATAAATGAATAAATAAAAACCATAATAATGTAAATAATAGATAAAATACATAAATAAATGCATAGGTATAGTTAAATAATAAACAAACAGGGAAATAGTAGATAATAATTTGACACCCAATTGATAATAAATGAGAATCGAGCAAATAATACTAAACAAACAGACAAATGATAACAAAACAAATAAACAAATTATATAAAATAAATGACAGTCATTACAGCATCTTGCTAAGGTGTTTATCTAAATGATTCTTAAAACTTCGAACTAAACTACGTTGCACTGTCTCTGCAGGAAGTTTATTCCATTCATTAACTACACGGTTAGCGAAGTTGTTTCTATCCACTTCCAAATTAAATTTATTTCCTGACAGTTTGAGACCCTTATTTCTTGTCTGATTCTCTTTCGTTATGTAGATTTTGTCACTTTCAATGTTGTCAATTTCCTTTAGAATCTTAGAAACCTGTATCAAGTCTACGCTTTTTTAGTGAAAACAGATTCATGTGTTTTAGTCGATTTTCATATGATTTATTCTTTATATTTGGAATCAGTTTTGTGGTTCACCGTTGTACTTTTTTCCAATCTGTCAATGTCTTTAATGATATTCGATGACCATACGGAACAGCAGATTCCAAATGTGAACGAACTAACGATTTATATGGCTTATTAATTGGAGATGGATTTTTGAAGTCAAAAGATCGCAATGAGTCCTAGGATCTTATTTGCTTTCTAAGAGGCTGAAATACACTGCTTGGATGATTTGAGGTCGTTACTGATAATCACGCCGAGATCCTTTTCACTATTCACTTTTTTTTAACGAATTACCAAATAATTTGTAATCGTACTTACTGTTACTTTTACCTTTGTGCATTACCTTGCATTTACTTGTGTTAAACCTCATTGACCACTTTTCAGACAATTGCTGTAATTTATCTGTTGTTTGTTAACAATGATAACCGTGGCATGCCAGTTGTTTTAGTCCCCACTATTGCTGTTCCTTCTCCTGGCCCCTCTAACCAGATTCAGGCACCTCAAATGGGGAGTACTTCCTCCCTGCCTCCTGTAGATCCCACTACCCAGGACACTGTACAGCCATCGTCTGAACCTTCTCTTTAGAACTCACTCCCTCCTTCTAGTGAACCTACCTTGCTCAAAGATACCACCGCTACCACCATTTGTTGTTAACAAACAACATATCTAAATTTCCTTGAATATCTACTTGGTTTGAATGACCATTTGCCATTCCGCACAGTTCTGTATCGTTAGCAAATTTGGAAACAGTAGATTTTAGTCCATGGTCTATATCATTTTTATATACTATGAATAGAAGTGGCCCAAGAACGGAACCCTGAGGAACTCAACTTGTAGCATTTTTCCATCCAGAAGTTTCGAGTGGAGTTCCTTATGTCTTTATTATTTTATTTTGTCCCCAAAGTCCAGTTCTTCCAGGGTAAATGGTTTGAAGCCTTATTCATCATAGTGTATAATGTTCATGTTCCGTTTCATTTTCTTTATGTATCTCCTCTCTCTGTTGTTAGATTTTCCGTTGAGAAGCAGTTGGTATGCCACTTCATTCGGGGTAATGGCAGCTATTCTTGGTTGAAGTTTCTTTTCATAATTTGATTTCTTAATAGTTGCTCAGGATCTTTTGTTGTTATGGGTTATGTTTATGCTGGTTTAAACTTATTGTCGGCATTATTTTTTTTATTGCTGATTCAAGCTATCATGGTCTCTTCGAGCTTTATGATGTTTTTTGTCAATTGAATCGCCCTTGTATGCCTGCATATATTTCTTGTACATTTCTTTGTTTTGATCAGTGAGACTAGAGATGTAGATTTCCCTGCAGCCCGAGGTAGTGTTGTGACTATTAAAATCATCTACAACAAGGCACACCTTGTTTACTATTTGGTAAAGTCAGGACCACGTAAGGGGAATTGGTGGTGGTTTGTATAATGACACGATGTTTATATGTTCAGTGACCATTTGAAGGATCTCCTGCCCATGATCAGAGAAGTTTCCGCTGTTCTGAATTATGGATTTATCCAGTGCGTATATTACACTTACATGGTTGGAAGTTGGATGGGAGATAATTAGGTATATGCTTGGTATTCTTGGTAGCACCGAATCCTTATGTGTTTCTTGTATGTATGGTATCTAGGCATCAATGTTGGCAAGAAGTTCCGATTTTGTAGCTGACAGTCCTTCGGCATTGAAGCTGATGACTCTAAACTTTAGCATCTTCTTGTCTAGGGGAAAAGTGTTCGTCCTTTTATCACCCCTAGGCGCTGGATACAGCATAGTACGTGTTATAGCAATTGGTCTCATAATAGGATTAGCAGGGGTACCACGGGAAGGTTTGCTACATGCCCCCGTCAAACAGGAAGGGAGCATAAATACTATTAAGTACACATAGGATAATTCAGCAATATTCATTCATAACACTGAATTAAATCACCACATGGACTGGGGCAAGGCTGATATAATTTATAAATCACATTGCAACTATAGAAGAAAAATTGTTGAGTCATCCTTCATCAAACATTTCCCTAATTCTAGCACATCCAACAACGCCATCACCAGCTTGGCCGTCAAGGATAACCTGACAAAAATTCCAGTGGACAAAAACCCAGTGAAAAAAAAAAAAAACCAGTCTTATCCACAAAGTTGACATAATCCCAATTTCAATGAGATTAGATGTCAGGCTATTCGCCTGTTATAATACTATATCATATCATATCAAGATAACATACACAATTTCTATGATTGCAAATTAAATAGAATAAAAATAATAACACTTATTACTACTGTTCCATAACAACATAAGAGCATAAATCGTTTGATCCTACTGCTCATCAATTTTCTTTCGTTCTTGGTTGACCTAAATTGTTTCATATGAATGTAATCTCTTTGTATTTCCTTAAACGTGTCTATAAACTTGTACCCATTTCTGGGATACTTTGAGAACTGTTAACTGTTTGGGAATATAGGTGAACCTCATCAATGCAGCCATCTGAACTGACCTGATCTATTAGATTAACTCTAACCATTTGTAACAACTGCCCATCACGATTCTGTGTTTAGGTCGCCAATTCTCATAGTTTAGAGCACGGGTTCTCATACTTTTTCCCCTCATGTATCCCGAGAGATCCTCAGACCATCGACCTGTACCTCCATTAACCAGACACTGAATATAGAATAGTAATATATTGACTAATTATATATGCAATGGTACCGCAATAGATATAATATGGTTAAAAATGTAATGATATAAAAACAATGTACAATATTTTCTCTCTGTAGATTTAAATGTCTAAGTAATGTCTAAGTAACCCTTATGTATCCCGAGAGGCCTCAGACCATCGACCTGTACCTCCATTTACCTGACACAGAATATAGAATAGTAGTATATTGACTAATTATATATACAATGGTATTGCAATAGATATAATATGGTTAAAAATGTAATGATATAAAAACAATGTACAATATTTTCTCTCTGTAGATTTAAATGTCTAAGTAATGTCTAAGTAACCCTTATGTATCCCGAGAGGCCTCAGACCATCGACCTGTACCTCCATTAACCTGACATCGAATATAGAATAGTAATATATTGACTAATTATATATACAATAGTACCGCAATGGATATAATATGGTTAAAAATATAATGATATAAAAACAATATACAATGTTTTCTCTCTGTAGATTTAAATGTCTAAGTAATCTTTTGCTAGTCATCTAATAACCCCTGTAAACCGTCCCACGAAATCCAGGTTGAGAACCCCCGATAGAGAGGATTTCCTGCAGGGTATTGGAGTATATCGTTGCACGACTTGGGGGTTCACGTAGTCATTTATTAATTCTTAAAATATGATGACTGTGAATCCTTTCTTAGTGAATCATGTCAGAGATGCTTCTTCGGCAATACCAAAATTAATTTTTTTTTTTAGCATGGAACTTGTTTTATTGGTGTGGTTTCTTCACCAACTGCATTAGTGCAAGGAGAAATATTCATAGTTTCTGGAACAATGCATTAATTGGAATTGAACAGGAAAATGTTTCTGTTACGTGACTTCCCTTCCTGACGGCCTCGAAATTACATCAAAGATCAGTGATGTGCCTTACACATTTCATTCATGTGATTGCAGAACTACAATTGAAACACAAACAAATAGATATATAAATACATAAAGATAAATGAAACACTGTTGCATATGATTAAAAATATATTTCGGGCGTAACAACTTTATTATCTTATTTCACATATTCTCTGTACACTAGCTGCGTAACATTGAATATTTTATGGATAGCTCCAGTTGGAACTACATTGAACATAAAAATATGCTAAAAATAGATTTGATATCTAGGTCTATACCGCTGTAGGCCCTACATTCTTATGATCACACAAACAGAAAATCGTCCAGAGCGATCACAATAGATCCAACGACATAGGAAATGCCGGTTGCCGCGAAAGTCAAATATTTCTCCAAGAGAACAACATATATAATTAGAAACATTCCTTATATCGTGAATCATTATATCCAACTAATATGTAACATATTTATACAAATATCCAGTGAAATAAGTCATTCGACATTATGTCGTATTCGACCTTCTGTCGTGTAGATATTTTGACCATTCGACATTATGCCTTTCGACGTTCTGTTGTAGGATGATATCCAGACTCGTCAAAGAAATCTATGGTTAGATCACAACAGTGGCCGCACAGTCTTTAAATGGTGTCGCTCAAAATATACGTATCATAGGATTATGTGATTTAAATGACAGCTGAAAGTGTGTGTATGATGTTTTCTGGAAATGTTCTAAGGACTAATGTAAATAAATTCTCGCTATTACATAAAGAATAGAATGTGTCATGTCTGATTACATACATGCATATATATATATATATATATATATATATATATATATATGGAGATATATATATATATATATATATATATATATATATATATATATATATATGAGAGAAATACGCTAATGGCAGCGACATCAAACCGATAATTTTTATGACAGTTGCATGCAGGGTTCGAACCCGCCATACTCGGCTATCCGTAAATTACCTGTACGGTGCCCTAGACCACTACACCACAGAGGCTATAAAATCCTTGAAACCTGGAATCGAACTGATTCCCGAGGGAAGGAAGATCACTTATTACGGCGATCCGAATTCCTGTTTTACTCAAGGACCAGCCCACCAGTGGTATGGGGTAAGGACCGGGACGAACCCCTTTCACGCTTATCGCCATTGTAACTATGAGAGAAATGCGCTAAT
>NC_134789.1:70129698-70132198 GCF_046742065.1 Oratosquilla oratoria
TTTGCAGTAATCCGGATGCCTTTCCTCCTTGCTGATAAGTCCGTCAGGTGACAGGTTATCTTTTATCAATGCTCCTACATATTTCTCTTCTTTTGCTTTTGTAATGGATTTCACTTCCCAAGGAAAGTTTAAAGAGGCTTTCGTGTGGCCATTGCCCATTTCCATTACTTTGTATTTTTTGGTATTATGATTAATTTTCCATTCTAAGCTCTATGTCATAATAATGCCTATATCTTTTTGCAGTAGCCTACAGTTCTCGTGTTTTACTCTTTTCATGCTTTTTCATCTGTGAACATGTTACCATAGTTTGTGTACCTTTCCTCATGTTCTTGATATAGATAAGAAACATTGTTTGGCGCAAGTAATGAACCTTGTGGAACTCCGCTCGTTACTACTGTCCATCTTGACATCTTATCCTTTACTACTTTCCTTATGTATTCTTCAAAAAATCCTTTATCTATTCGAGTAGTTTGCCTTTCAGTCCTCCAACGTACTCCAATTTCCACATGAGTCGTTTGTGAGGTAGTTTATCAAAAGCCTTCTCTAGGTTGGGGCACATACAGTCCGTTCACCCCTCACTCGCTTGCAGCACATCAATCATTCTCGAATAAAAGCTTAAAAGGTTTGACACACATAGCCTTCCTGATATGAAGCCAAACTTACTGTCTGACATGATGTTTATATCTTCAAGATATATGATCCAATGATCTTTCACAATATTTTCACATAATTCTACTGTTGTACTGGTTAGTGATACCAACCAAAAATTCAGTGGTGTTTTCTTGCTTCCACTTTAGTGAATTGGTACCATACCCTTTTACTATCAAGCGACACTATGCCTTCTTATTGACATATAATAAGACTGAATCTTGTCCTTCAGTTTTCCCTACATTCTGTATCCACTTTGAAATCCCGTCAGCTCCTGAAACTTTTCTCACATTTAATGATTCCAAAAGACCGAGTTCTCGCTCACCTCGCTAAAGAAAAACTGCTCTCCTTTGTGAAGACAGTTTGGAAACTTTCATTCATTATTTCTGCCTGATCTGAGGCCTCGTCATAGATTACCCATTACTCCTTTTCTGTGTCTCTACCCATTGATAAACCTTTAAAGCAATTTCGGTTCATCTTTGTTTATATCTACAACACCCCTGCGGATTATTGTAAAGTCGTTTCTAGCTTTTTTTGAAAGCTTCTTTTGTTTTATCGATTCTTTTCTTCCTCCATTTTCTCTGAGCCATATTTCTTTTTTTCCGTGCCTAACACAAATGTGATTCTTGCTTAAGTGTCTCTTTATTCTTTTCTCCTAATGCACTCTAGTTGTGTGTGTGTGCGTGCGTGCGTGCGTGTGTGTGTGTGTGTGTGTGTGCGTGTGTGTTTGCGCGCGCGCGTGTGTGTGTACAGGCATATGTGTGCGCGTCGGTGTGTGTGTATGTGTGCATGCATGTATGTGTGCGTGTGTGTATGTGCGTTCATGTGTGTGTGTGTGTGTGTGTGTGTGTGTGGATGGTGTGATATCAATCAACATGCCTTAATACCGCAAGCAAATGTCTAATCTTCTAAGCCCATCAACTAGCTATTAGTACTAATTTCATCTAACTAAATTTTCTTGTGCTAGTCAGAATATAACTTCTTTAGTACATTGCATTATCAACTTGGCTTAATAAGAAAGACTTAAACTTTCAATCATCCAATGGTAGCTATTGTAAATGGTCTAAAAAGTGACGTCGTGGATTAAAAGTTAATTTACAAAATGTTGATGAGGAAAACGTAAATATCTAAATACTAAAATAGTAAGCGATAGCCAAATGAACATATAAATAGATAAATCAATCAATTAATAAATCAAGCAATCAGTAAACGAATAAGTGAATGAGTCTATTAGTGATATATGAATAGATACATAGATGAGTATTCAAACTAATAAATGAATAAATAGTACATATGTAAATATATAAACAAATATATATTTGAATAAATAAATAAATAAATAAAATATATCTATAAACACATAATATATGAACTAGTAAACCATTATATGACAAGATGAATAACAACATTAATTAGGAAAATAAAGCATGAAAGAAAAAGACTAATGTAGGAAAATTAAAGTAATACTAGATTTATTTCATCTTCTATCTGCGTGATCGAGTGTGGGGTCACAAGCTCACCTGTACACAGAACACACACCGCACACCACACACCAAAAAGGGAAATAAAGTGATTATGTGTGTAAAAAACATACATTTTTCCTTTTCATACTGGACGGGCACTCGCGCGCGCGTGCGTGTGTTTGTGTGCATGTATGCGTGTGTGTGTGTGTGTGTGTGTGTGTGTGTGTGTGTGTGTGTGTGTGTGTGTGTGTGTGTGTGTGTGTGTGTGTGTGTGTGTGTGTGTGTGTGTGTGTGTGTGTGTGTGTGTGTGTGATTCACCTTGGTCTTTCACCTTAGTCTTTGGATCACGTGTTGGACTCGTGATCGACACCTATTTCCCTCCCGGAAGA
>NC_134789.1:70137198-70154698 GCF_046742065.1 Oratosquilla oratoria
GAACTCTTTTGTATGAAGGTGGTGAAATAATTTGTACTAGCAACTGGTGCATCCTCGTATGTGAAAAGTCTAGGGTAAACTTACTCACTACGGTAGATACAACAAAAGAAAAAATTAAAAGGTGTATAGATAAACTCAAAGTTAATAAAACACCAGGGCCTGACGGTTGGCATCCAAGAATCTTAAAGGAAATGAAAAATGAGATTGTTGTTCCATTAGAAATTATTTTCAAGAAATCCATCATATCCGGAGATGTCCCAAGAGAATGGAAGCTAGCTAACGTTACTCCCATATTCAAAAAAGGTGACAAAAAGAAGCCAAATAACTATAGGCCTATAAGTTTGACTTCAATCATAGGAAAAATAATGGAAACTATCATCAGAGATGCTATCGAACATCATTTAGAAAGTAACCGTTTGATAAATGATAGCCAGCATGTTTCAGACAGAAACGTTCTTGCGTGACTAACTTACTCGAATTCCACAACACAGTTATTTCGAATTATGACAAAAGAAACAATATAGATTTAATATATCTAGACTTTGCAAAAGCTTTTGATACCGTCCCACACGAAAGACTACTTACTAAATTAGCTTTGCATGGAATAAGTGGTAGCCTATTAGGTTGGACTAGTAATTGGTTGAATGGTCGAAAACAGAGAGTTGTTTTAAATGGAAAAACTTCTAGATGGAAAAATGTTACAAGTGGAGTTCCTCAGGGTTCCGTTCTTGGGCCACTTCTATTCATAGTTAGAGTATACATGGGCAGGAGGTTCTCTCTTATGCAAGTCTTGTTGACTGTGATGGATTGTTTAGTATCAATTAATTTCTTTAAGGTATTTTCTCTAAGGTATAGAGAAAATACCTTAAAGAAATTAATTAATACTAAACAATCCATCACATTCAACGAAGCTTCTATTCATAGTATATATAAATGATATAGACCATGGACTAAAATCTACTGTTTCCAAATTTGCTGATGATACAAAACTGTGCGGAATGGCAAATGATCACTCAAACCAATTAGTGAAAAGTGGCTAATGAAATTTAACACAAGTAAATGCAAGGTTATGCACATAAGTAAAAATAACAGTAAGTACGATTACAAATTATTTGGAAATTCGTTAACAAAAGTGGATAGTGAAAAAGGTCTAGGGGTAATTATCAGTAACGATCTCAAATCATCTAAGTAGTGTATTTCAGACTCTGAGAAAGCAAATAAGATTCTAGGACTGATCGCGCAATCTTCTGACTTCAAAAGTCTATCTCTCATTAACAAGCTATATAAATCGTCAGTTCGTCCACATTTGGAATATACTGTTTCTATATGGTCACCAAATCTTATTAAAGACATTGACAGATTGGAAAAAGTAGAAAGGAGAGCCACAAAACTGATTCCAAATATCAAAAATAAATCATATGAAAATCGACTAAAACATATGAATCTGTTTTCCCTAAAAAGATGTAAACTCAGAGGTGAGTTGATACAGGTATTTAAGATTCTAAAGGGGATTTACATCAAAAGTGACAAAATTCTTACACTGAATGAGAATCCGACAAAAAATAATGGTCTCATACTGTCAGGAAATAGATCTAATTTGGAAGTGGGTAGAAACAACTTCGCCAACCGTGTAGTTAATGAATGGAATAAACTTCCTGCAGAGGCAATTCAAAGCTTTAAGATTCGTATAGATAAACATTTAAGCAATATGCTGTAATGACTCATTTATCTTATATTGTTTGATTATTTGTTTGTTATTATTTGTCTGTTTATCTATCACTTGCTTGATTTCCATTTATTATTATCCATTTGTCAGTTTATTATTATTTACTATTTACCTGCTTGTTTATCATTTAACTATACCTATGTATTATATATTTGATTTATTATTATTTGTATTATTATAATTTCTATTTTATTTTATCTATTTGTTTATCATTTATATATATATATATATATATATATATATATATATATATATATATATATACATATATATATATATATATATATATATATATATATATATATGTATATATATATATATAATTAAAATCTCTTATGATTATTATTATTATTATTTTTTTGTACTGGGACGCCTTGCGAATTTCATGAATCAGGGGATTAGTCTACTGAATGCTGAGATTAGGAGGTCTATATAGGACGCCAATAATAAGTTCCTTATTCTTGCCTATAATCTCCACCCAAATAGATTCCGTACTATCCTTTTCCTTAATAGAACTGTTGATAATACAGTTTATTGTATTTTAACGAAGAGTGCTACTCCTCCCCTACTCCTGGCAACCCTATCCTTGTGAAAAAACAAACAAACTTATATCCTTCTATCTCGATTTCCGGAAGGAAATGTCTATTAGCCATATTGATCCAGGACTCAGTAATAGCTATAATATCAAATCTCTTTACGCATGCTTTACTTCGCAGTAAATAAATTCTATCTACTACGCTTCTGCTGTTTGTATAGTAAACTTTTAGTTTATCCTCCCTCCACCTAATTTGGTGATTCTTTACACAGTCCCTCACTGAGCTTTTTCTATTGCGTAAACTATATTCCGATACTTCCCCTCCGACTCCCACGTAATCTACCCAAAAAAGCACTGCAGGATGCCTACTTCTTGCTCAAGGGATTCAGCAAGGAGCCAAAATCCTTTGGGCGACATGTGCACCCCGTCATTTATATATATGATTCTTACCGTAAAAGTGATTCCAGTTTTCGACAAATGCCCATTCATTGGTCTTACAATATTTTGCCAGCTTGCAATTTATTATAATAGCTCTAGTGTACCACATGCCTCCAACTCTACGCCTCGGAAGGATTCCACATACAGCAAAAACCCCTTCCTTATTCCTAATCTTATCAAACACATCCTGAAATCGCGCAAACAATTCCTCACTTCTTAACTTACCTATGTCATTCCCACCAGCACTCAAACAAACTATTGGTTTCACACCTTCCCCGACTATACACTCTTCAATCTTGTCTCTAACAACACTTATCCCCGCCCCGAAGGAACACACCAGATTCCAGTGCTTGCTATCTTTGTCGCAGAAGGCACTATCTAAATACCGCACCTGGCTATCTCCTACAACCAAAATCTTACCTGTGGCTAGGAATCTAGCGACTGCCATATCCTTCTTCTCTTACATTTTCTTCGTTTCTTCTTGTAAAACCACGAGAGCTTGAAATGAATGTCTGCTTTCAAGCGGGTCTGGTGAGAGCTTTTTACCCTCTCTCCCTGTTTTGTTTGTCACCTTTTTCCACTCAGGTTCCAAACATCGTTTGTCGTCCGTATTTTGGGTCCTTGGGGGAAGGACTCGATTCTCCTCTTTAAGACCTTCAACAGTCTTCTCTAAGGCAACAATTCTACTGCGTAGAAATTGTACCTCTTAGGCGCTGGTCACTGAAACACCACTCGCTATCTCACTGTTTGAAGCAGCTACCCAAATTGACTTTAAATATATATATATGTATATATGCATGTATGTATGTACACACACACACACACACACACACACACACACACACACACACACACACACACACACACACACACACACACACACACACACACACAGACACACACACACACACACACACACACACACACACACACACACACACACACACACACACACACACACACACACACACACACACACACACACACACACACACACACACACACACGCACACACACACACACACACATATATATATATATATATATATACATATATGTATATATACATATATATATATATATATATATATACATATATATATATATATATATGTATGTATATATATATGAGTGGAAGGGTGGTGAGCTAAACACAGAGAACAGTTGGAGTTTTATTCACTGACGTTTCGTCCTTACCAGGACATTCTCAAAGTACATACAGTTTCAGAAAATTAACAGCTTATATAATCCATCCTTGCCGTGTTCCCCTCCCTCTATACTCTCATATATATACGCCTCTTGACCTCCTTGATGATTAAGCTGTTTGGTGCTCTTGCTAAATTTATAAACCCATCTGTAGGGTTGATATAGGGGTGGGAAGCGATATAGACTACCTCCACTATTTTCCTTCTCTTTTTCGCTAGTCCTTAGTGGAACACCTCTAACCTGTTCTTATCTGGGAGGTAGCCACATTGGTCCAAATGAACCACTAGGGAGTTGGAAGTTCGATGGGCTCTGTCGTCATATCTGTGTACATATGTCCATGGCTCCACTGATTTCCCTGTCTCTCCATACTACCCAAATGAGCCACCCTCACATGGTATATTGTAGACCTCTATTTCTTTTTCTACGTTCTTATTCTTTTCTCTGACAATCTCTCCTAATTTTGTACCCAATAAAAAGACATTTTTTACACCAGTGTTTGTAAGAATTTAGCTCAGTTCCTCGGCGAACTTCGAGTTGTGAACGGACAAAGTCCCGTTTCTGCCCTAATCTTGTGTCCGTGGAATGGGCAATTTTCATATTCGCTTTTGTAAGAATTTGTCTTGATTACTTCAAGTTGGGAACGGATGAAATCACATTTTTTGGCCTCCTCATTATTGTCCTTGTTTTCTCTCTTAATAATATGCAGTAGCCTTTCCAGGTACCTGAGTATCGTGAACACTTTGAAAATATTTTTAATTTCGTCCTCTTGGAACTCTTCCCTGCAAATGCGGTATATACCTTGTATATATATATATATATATATATATATATATATATATATATATATATATATATATATATATATATATATATATATATATACATATATATTATCAACTTTTTATTTTGTTACTATGAGCGGAGTGGAAATGAATCATACCCTGGTGCGTTTTCTGTGGACCGGGAATGCCACCTTACCACCTCTTCTCCATACCAGCGTACTCAAGAATGTTAGTTTTCTATACACTATCCATCCCGTGTTCTATGGTAATGCAGAGAGAGAAAGAGAGAGAGAGAGAGAGAGAGAGAGAGAGAGAGAGAGAGAGAGAGAGAGAGAGAGAGAGAGAGAGAGAGAGAGAGAGAGAGAGAGAGAGAGAGAGAGAGAGAGAGAGAGAGAGAGAGAGAGAGAGAGAGAGAGAGAGAGAGAGAGAGAGAGAGAGAGAGAGAGAGAGAGAGAGAGAGAGAGAGAGAGAGAGAGAGAGAGAGAGAGAGAGAGAGAGAGAGAGAGAGAGAGAGAGAGAGAGAGAGAGAGAGAGAGAGAGAGAGAGAGAGAGAGAGAGAGAGAGAGAGAGAGAGAGAGAGAGAGAGAGAGAGAGAGAGAGAGAGAGAGAGAGAGAGAGAGAGAGAGAGAGAGAGAGAGAGAGAGAGAGAGAGAGAGAGAGAGAGAGAGAGAGAGAGAGAGAGAGAGAGAGAGAGAGAGAGAGAGAGAGAGAGAGAGAGAGAGAGAGAGAGAGAGAGAGAGAGAGAGAGAGAGAGAGAGAGAGAGAGAGAGAGAGAGAGAGAGAGAGAGAGAGAGAGAGAGAGAGAGAGAGAGAGAGAGAGAGAGAGAGAGAGAGAGAGAGAGAGAGAGAGAGAGAGAGAGAGAGAGAGAGAGAGAGAGAGAGAGAGAGAGAGAGAGAGAGAGAGAGAGAGAGAGAGAGAGAGAGAGAGAGAGAGTGAGAGAGAGAGATAGAGAGAGAGAGAGAGAGAGAGAGAGAGAGAGAGAGAGAGAGAGAGAGAGAGAGAGAGAGAGAGAGAGAGAGAGAGAGAGAGAGAGAGAGAGAGAGAGAGAGAGAGAGAGAGAGATTTGAGTATTTTCTCGAAGGAAGAACAATGATCATATCTTTCAGCACCGATAAGGAAGATGAACATTTCCAATGAACCTACCAAAACCCCAACCCCACCTCATACAACGGTGGGTGGTTATTATTCCTCCAGTCACTTCTACGGACAAAATCCCTCAGACATTTTCCCTCCAGACTTTTTCTCTATAACAACCGGTCATTTTCCCTCCATTGAAAATAAAACAGACAAAAAGATGAATATAATATTATTATGCAATAGTTTATCATAGAACATTGGACACTATCGGTGACACCATTTTTTTTATCGCAGTTCTTTTTTACCCTAACTCAAGAGTAGTTCATCATAGTTAATCTATACAATATTTGAAAAGTATACACATACATTTAAAACGTAAATTTTTTTTTGAGATGAGAGACATCAGATAATGAGCTCATTAAGAATATTCACGCTGTCTTCAGGAATACTGACATACTATAGAAAGTAATAAGATTATATACTGCAAGATAGACAGACTACCCTTTCTCTCGATCTTGTTATACTGTATGTAGACAGGTCATCTCAACGTGAGCTCCCACCGAACACCTGCTAAAAAGAGAGAGTGAGAGAGGGAGAGAGAGAGAGAGAGAGAGAGAGAGAGAGAGAGAGAGAGAGAGAGAGAGAGAGAGAGAGAGAGAGAGAGAGAGAGAGAGAAGAAGAGAAAGAGGAGAAGAGAGAGAGAGGATATAGAGAGAAGAGAGGAGAGGAGAGAGAGAGAGAGAGAGAGAGAGAGAGAGAGAGAGAGAGAGAGAGAGAGAGAGAGAGAGAGAGAGAGAGAGAGAGAGAGAGAGAGAGAGAGAGAGAGAAAACAGGGACCTCAGCTGACTTACCTTAATCCTTCCAGGTTGATGTTGTCCAATTATACAAAGATGTCTTTTTTCTATTTTACAATTATTAAGCAAAATTCATTAATATACCATCAGTTCTGCATATTCCTTTGCTGAGACTGATTGAAATATTAACCTTGAAAAAAGTGAGAATTTGACAGTTGACCGGATTATGACTAAAGAAATTTTATGAAGAAAACACGCGTCATCATGAAATATATTTTTGTACAGGTCTTAATTTCTTTAACTTTATCCTTAATCTTCAGTGGAGAGACCAGCTGTTGTAAGGAAAACGGTGTGGAGGGATAAAGACCGACTGATATTGTCTGGAGGGAAAATGTACTGGATTCGATACCAACACACACACACACACATTCCAAGACCTACCAACCTTCGCCACCACCCCTATCCCTCCCAAACTCCTAGAACTACCAATCCCTTCGATCCTCCACCTCCACAACCCTCCACCTCAAAACCTACCAACCCCCACCACCATCCCTCCACCACCTTTCCCACCCCGTTTCCCACCCCGTTCCCCGGTCCCCGAAGTCTCTATCAGAGAGAGTGTATGTCCACGCTCGCGTGTGAGCATGGACGGGTGAATTAGGACCAGCATGGCTGTGAGCATGAGCAAGCTGGTTGAACCTCAGCTGTCCGATCATTAGAGGGACGACACCCTGCGCGGGTTCACCTCTGACCTCACTTTGCATACGCGCACACTTCAGCCCTTCCCGGAACTTACCGGGCCTTCGCGGGCCTTGGCGGGCCTTACCGGTCGGTAGGAAGAAGCCTGCCGGACCTTCGCCGGTCTCGTGCTAGACCTCCGAGTCTTCCGTTAGTCTTTCGACTTGTTTTGATTCTCGCCAAGGACTTGGTTGAAGTTAATCTACACGCGCACGCACACATGCACACACACACGCGTGTGCACACACACACACACACACACACACACACACACACACACACACACACACACACACACACACACACTCGGTGGCGCGGTTGGTAGAGTCTCAGACTGTCAGTACGGAGGTATCGGCGGTACCTGGTTCGAATCCTGTCCAGGGCTGAAATGATTTCAGTATCACTGCGCTTCGAGTCGTTACTCCAACTCTCATGGGCGGGGAGCTGGGTGTGTGTGTGCGTGTAAGGTCATAGCATTATTCATAGATCGGACATACGAGCTCTTAACTCTCTTCTGGGAGGGAAATAGGTGTCGATCACGAGCCCAACACGTGATCCAAACACCAAGGTGAATCACACACACACACACACACACACACACACACACACACACACACACACACACACACACACACACACACACACACACACACACACACACACACACACACACACACACACACACACACACACACACACACACACACACGTTTCGATTGCGCAGAGGAAGCGTTCGCAGCTGCTAACCCAGCTGTCTGAGTTCGAATCCTGCCCAAGGCTGAAATAATTTCAGTATCGCTGCGCTGCGAGCCGTTGCTCCAACTCTCGTGGGCGTGGAGTTTGTGTGTGTGTGTGTGTGTGTGTGTGTGTGTGTGTGTGTGTGTGTGTGTGTGTGTGTGTGTGTGTGTGTGTGTGTGTGTGTGATTCACCATTGCCTTGGATCACGTGTCGTAATCAACAGCTATTTCCCTCCCGTGTGTGTATGTCTGTGTTTGTGTGTGTATTCATGTGATTCACCATGGTCTTGGATCACGTGTTGGACTTGTGATCGACAGCTATTTCTCTCATGAAAGAGAGCTCAGAGCTCAGATATGACTGATCTATGGGTAATGTTGTGACCTTACACGCACACACACTCACACAACCTTTCGTCCATGAGAGTTGGAATAACGACTCATAGCGCAATGATACTGAAATTATTTCAGCCCTGGGCGGGATTCGAACCCGGACCGCTGTTACAGCAGTTGAACGCGCGCGCGCCCGTGTGTGTGTGTGTGTGTGTGTGTGTGTGTGTGTGTGTGTGTGTGTGTGTGCATATCACGCAGTTTACTTGACATTTAAATGAACGAGTTTACAGTAACGAGTCAGTCTTCCTTCACACACACACACTCACACTCACTCTCTCTCTCTCTCTCTCTCTCTCTCTCTCTCTCTCTCTCTCTCTCTCTCTCTCTCTCTCTCTCTCTCTCTTCTCTCTCTCTCTCTCCTCTCTCTCCTCTCTATCTCTCTCTCTCTATCTCTCTCTCTCTCTCTTCTCTCTATTTCTCTCTCTCTCTCTGACCCCCCACCTCTCTCTCTCTCTCTCTCTCTCTCTCTCTCTCTCTCTCTCTCTCTCTCTCTCTCTCTCTCTCTCTCTCCTGCTTTCTCTATCTCTCTCTCTCTTCTCATCTCCCCTCCTCTCTCCCTCCTCCTTTCTCTCTCAACTCTCTCTCCTCTCTCTCCTCCCTACTCTCCTCTCTACCCCTCCTCCCTCTCCACCTCTTTCCCTCCTCCCTCTCTCTCTCCTCCCTCTCTTTCTCTCATTTACTCTTCCCCCACTCTTTCTCCCTCTCCTCCTCTCTCTCTCATCCTTCTCTCTCTCTCTCTCTTTCTCTCTCTCTCCGCTCTCTCTCTCTCTCTCTCTCTCTCTCTCTCTCTCTCTCTCTCTCTCTCTCTCTCTCTCTCTCTCTCTCTCTCTCTCTCTCTCTCTCTCTCTCTCTCTCTCTCTCTCTCTCCCTTTCTCTCTCTCTCTCTCTTCCCCAAAGACAAACTACTGGTTATATGGTCAACCAGCTAATTTTTCTTAACTAATTTTTAATTGTGATCCGTTGAATTTGCATCACTGTCCTCTGTACACAGAATAAAGGAGTTGATGTTGGGCACACCGGCTTGGCCCAAGCCCGCTCCTCAGCTGACCTCACTCGTTCCTTCCCGAGTGGCTGCTTGTCCTTAATTATGGGTGCCGCCAGATGATTTAATTCCTCATGGCACCTAATTGGGAACGAATGCAATATAGTCTAACTACATCAAACCCTTTCATACCTTGTGGTCCTTTTACCTTTATTTCGGCTGCCGATAGTCGATTTTATTCATCTCCATGGAGTGGTTGGGAGGTGCAGAGTTCCAGGAAAGAATCGTAGTCGAGAGTTGATGGTGATGTTTCTAGAGTTGATGATAGCAAATAAAGTGTTTATGAAGAAAGTCAAGCATAAGTACACATGGGAGAGGGAGTTGGATGGAAGGGTGGTATATGGGGCTTTAATGGACTATATAGTGGTAACCAGGAGAATAGTAGAATAAGTTAAGGATGTACATGTTCTAAGGGGAGAGAGTGAGGAAATATCAGATAATTTTGTGGTGAAAGCTAAGTGTATTTCAGCCTCTGAGAAAGCAAATTAGATTTTAGGACTGATTGCGCGATCTTTTGACTTCAAAAGTATCTCTCATTAACAAGCTATATAAATCGTTAGTTCATCCACATTTGGAATATGCTGCTTTCGTATGGTCACCGAATCTTATATAACGACATTGACAGATTGGAAGAAGTACAACGGAGAGCCACAAAACTGATTCCAAATATCATAAATAAATCTCACAAAAATCGACTAAAACATGTGAATCTGTTTTTCCCTAAAAAAGAGTAGACTCAGAGGTGACTTAATACAGGTCTTCAAGATTCTAAAGAGAATAAACAATATCAAAAGTGACAAAATGTTTACACTGAATGAGAATCCGACAAGAAATAATGGTCTCAAACTGTCAGGAAATATATTGAATTTGGAAGTGAGTAGAAACAACTTTGCTAACCATGTAGTTAATGAATGGAATAAACTTCCTACAGAGGCATTACAATGTAGTTCAGTTCTATACTTTAAGATTCATTTAGATAAACACCTAAGGAAGATGCTGTAATGACTGCCATTTATCTTATATTGTTTGATAATTTGTTTGTTATCATTTGTCTGTTTATTATTATTTCCTTGAATTTCATTTATTATTAGTTATCTCTCAATTTATCAGTAAGTCCGTGTAAAGGATTCAACCCTGTCCGACAGTGGGCGGAACCTTCCTTTCCCTACCGTATGGTTTAGGCACTGGAGTTCCGGGCAGCCGAACTCACACTTCGAAGGCTTGGCGTGTAGTCCGTGGCGTTGTAAGCTAGCTAGCAGGACCCTTAGAGACTGCAGGTATTCTTTCCATGTCGGAGTGGCCACCAACAAGTCGTCAAGGTAAGTGTAGACGTGCGGTATATCTCGAAGAACGGTTCTCACTAGACGAGAGAAGCATCCTGGGGCGATGACCATGCCAAAAGGCATGACCGCGAAGTGGAGCAAACCGCTGCGAGTCTTGAAAGCCGTGAGGGGCTTAGTGTCCAGGGCGAGATGTATCTGCCAATAATCCATGATAAAATCTATATTGAAAAGATAACGGGTTCCCGAGAGCTCAGATAACATGGCTAATGCATCGTCTATCGGTTCGGCGTCAATCTTGATCTGGGCGTTGAGCTGATGACAGTCTAAGCAGAAGTGGTGCGTGCCATCCTTCTTGGAGACGATGCCGCATTTCTAGCAAGTACCGATGCATGTCCTTCCCTTTTTCGGTGGGTGGCCCTTCGTTGGTCCAGCACTGCCTCAGGAACGCCAGGTGTCCTCTTACGCGGTGACCATACACTAGTTCGAAGGGAGAATAACCAGTGGAGGACTGAGGTGCATTCCTGTAGGCGAACAGAAATGCAGATAGGTAGTAGTCCTAATCGTTTGGACGTTCGCTGGCAAGTTTACGGAGTATGATTTTCAAGGTACCATTGAAACTCTCAACCAGGCCATTACTTTGGGTGTGGTAAGGGGGCGTCAGATGGTGGTTGATACCCATTGGCTTCAGGAACGCAGAAAACGTAGCACTTGTGAACTGGGTGCATTGTTAGTGGTCAAGGTACGGGGAAAGTCTATCCTGGAGTAGATGTCTGACGGTGTCAGACATGATGTGGCGAAAAGCAGCAGCATTGGCGTACCCCGTCGCCTGGTCCACTGTGGTGAGGAGGTAGCGGTGTCCTTTCTGGAACGGGGAAGAGAGAGGTCCTACGAGGTCCACGGAGAGTGAGGAGAAGGGCTCGGTAGCGATGGTGACTTGTCCCAACGGAGACTTTGCGGGTCGTCTGACAGGTAGGACAAGAAAGACAGTACCGACTAGTATCTGCATACATACCTGGTCAATAGAATTCATGCTGGAGGTGTGCCAACGTTTCCTTTTGATAATAGTGTCCTGGCAGTGAATTTTCATGCGCCACCTGAAGGACTTCCTGACGGCGGGATTCCGGTACGAGCAGCTGGAAGGTTTCATGGGCTTCCCGTAGGGTCTTACGGTAGAGAAGGTCGTTTCGGAGTAGGTAAGTGCTGAGTGCATCACGGGTCCCCGAATGCTCTCAGGCCTAGGCTGCCTGTTGCTATATTCACCGGTGGTCTGGAAAAATCTTTTACTCGGCCAGAAATTCTGGTTGGGAGGCTAAAGAGGGTGTTGAAAGGGAACCCTCCTCTTCGGCCTGGGCGTGGGCGGAGGCCCAGGTAGTCACGTGGCAACCAGCCTCGAGGTGCTCTTCTTCCGTGGAACTGGTGTCGTCCTGTCCATCCTGATTTACATCGGTTATGCTGTCCCTATTGGAGGACAGTTCGAAGGACTTCATACCTGGGACTTGTCCTAAGATCACGTCGCACGGTGACTGTGGTAGCGTAACAGCAATGGCATCTCCCTGAAAATAATGAAATTTTAAATTCATTCTAGCTGGGGGGGTGCCTCGTCAGGCCCCCAAGGGCGTCACAGATTCTGACATTGCGACCACTCTGTTGGCTGGGATCGTCGAGGGCCTCTGCTACAAAGATGGATTCAGCTCCCGAATAAAGTAGGACTGTCAAGTTCTGCCCTCCGAGGGTTTCGGTGTATGACTTCAAAATAGATTTTATTGATCCTACGTCGGTTCCCAACTTAGAACATTCCATTAAAGGTATGGTGGTGAGGAAGTTGACAGTTATATTCGTCTCGTCTGTTGTGATGACGTGAGTTGCACGGGAGGGTTGGTGACGTTCTTGGCCGTGGGGTCTGCCGCAGGACTCGGCTTTCTTGGGTTGTATGGCGGCTGTTGGGCCCGGGGAAATCACAGCACTGCGAGTTTCGGTCGGCATTCGCTGGTCGTCTTGGAGCAGCGTGGACCGGGGTCGTGGTTGACGACACTGTACGGGGTGCTGGGCGTCTAGTGATCGGTAGAAGAGGGATAGAAGATGACACAGGAGGTTTATGAGATACCCAGTTTCGGCACAGTTGCTGTAAGGTAGTGTGTGGGCGTGCGGTCTAGTATTGATTCCCAACCCTTATCATATCCTCGAGTGACGTGCAGTCCCGGTCCTTAAGGTGAACTATCATGGCAGAAGGAAGACGGTTGTGGACAAGATCTGCGACAAGGAAGTCACGGAGGACGTCGAAGGTCTCTGGTACGTGGCAGCCTTCGATCCATGCGTTCAGGTACTGGAGGGCCCTGAGCGTGAAGCCTCTTACATTATCAGAACTTCTGGTGGGGAGTTGAAGAAATGCTTCGGAGTTTTGCTGGTGTCAGCTGATACACGTCCTTCAGCAACTTCCGGACCTCGTAGTAATCCTGTTGGAGGTCAGGGGGCAGGGATCAAACCAAGTCCCAAGTCTCTGTTGAGATAAGAGAGAGAAGGCAAGTTAGTGTATCTATTGAGCAGGAGCCCGCGCTTTGGACGTAAGGCTCGAACCTTCATAAGAAGTTATCTAGCTGCTCGTTTTCTGGAGTGAAGGCACGTGGTAGAGGAGGTAGGAGCCTTGGTATTGGAGCGGAAGCAGGAGTGTGTTGCCTCGACTCGAGGTCTCGACGGTGCTGAACTTCTGTTCGTACGTAGTAATTATAGTCTTCACCGTTATCATCGGATCCCAACAGCTAGGCTTCCATGTGAATACTTTGGATTGTGACAAGGGCTTCGTTTCCGTTAGAAGCACTGTCACCGAAATGGGCCATGGTTGGCGTCGGGAGTTGACAGGCGAGGTTGCTAGTCGCTTAGTTTTACCGGAGTCGAAGTACGGAACCTTGTGCTCTCCATTGATGTGTGAGTGGGTCAAGGTGGGGACTCACAGAAATAGTTTGTTAAATGATCTAGTGGCGGTTGCGTTAGGCCACGAATGTACCTATAGTAGGCGAGTGTAGGCAGTTGGCAGAGAAGTTGGGAGGCGGTAGTCGAAATGGTATCAGGCAGCGGTGACAGATGTTCTGACAGGCCAAGTGGTGGCAGTCGATCTTGTGGTAGTCCATCGGCTGGCAGTCGGCAGAGCTGGGGATCGGGAGCCCAAAACGTTGGGCAGCCAAATGTTAGGCTGGTTGAAAGCAAACTCTGATGGAGAGAATGTTAGTTCTATTTAGCAATTATTTTGGGCGCCAATGTTATGTGACTTGCTATAAGGGCGCGAATAGAGGGAGGGGATGAGACGGCGAGGGAGGTGACGACTTGTGTGTTTCAAGTCGTGTTCCAAGGCGATTTGGTTCTTTGTCTCTTTGGTCCGTCTTTGTATACACTGGTAGGTCATGACCCGTACTCTTAATTGGTGTGAGGGCAAAGTGTGATGTGTGGGAAGTCGGACGTAAAACGTTTTCAGGCCGATGACTCACGAGGGCAGAAGATATGAGAGCTGGTATCGTGCGTACGTTTCTCAAAGAAGCTTTTGTGTCTCACATGGGTAGGTACGGTGTAGGCTGAGTCATCGTTGGCCGATGCTGGTACTGCGCGTATGTTTCTTCTATTGTATGTCTAATTTATAGTTTATAGCAAAATTATTCAATTTTAGAAATTACAAAAGTAATGCATTATTGGAAGTATGTGTGTTCGTATGTATGTGTAATTGTTCTCGAAGTTTCTGTGAGAGGTCGTATGATTATCATTCCTGTATACTTATTTAATTATCATTTCAATTCTTGTAATGTGAAAGTGGGATGAATGTGAAATAGGATATCTTTGTAAATATATATAAAATTTTATATTATTTTGAGTATCCGTTGTTTTCTGTGTGAAAGGGAATAAATGGAACTAATTGAGCCCAATTAGTTAGAGAGAGAGAGAGAGAGAGAGAGCGTGGTGTATGTACATACCCAATAAAGCAGTGATCGTGCCCGTGAATTTCTTTAGTGCCTCATCTAATTTTGAATTACTATCTCAACACAGTAACATTCAACACTTCAAAGTGGATTTATGGTGTCTCACGTGGCAGACCGAGGCACTGATTAGACATCTTTGGGACCTGAAAAGGTCCGTCTTAGACTGATGAGCTGCACGTGCGTTTCCTCAAAGTGGCTTTTGTGAGGGTCACGTGGCCCATTTTACATTTACATGCTTTCTCCCTACAAAGGCTATCATAGTTTGTGGCAACATTAATTTCACAAATATAAATAATATTTATGAACACATATAATGGTTTGTTTAATCATAGAAATTTTTGTCACAAAAATGCTATGCGTGCTAAGGGGACACTACAGTAGTGGTGTGTTACCACAACATACCCCTTTAACCCTTAACCGTAGCCAAAATATTTTTTAATGAAATATAGTTATCCAATTACCTGGAGTGATAGGGTATCAGATCATGTATGATTATGGGGTCTATCTCCAAAATCCTAGGAGGAGTTCGTGAACAAACAAACAGACAAGCAGAGTCTAATACTGTATTACAGTAGATATATGTACATATATATATATATATATATATATATATTTATATATATATATATATTTATATATATATATATGCATATACATATATATATGTATATATATATATATGCATATACATATATATATATGCATATACATATATATGTATATATATATATATATTATATATATATATATATATATATATATATATATATATATATATATATATATAATGTTCGTCCATTGCAAGCAAAGGTGATCATGCCTTCTACATATCGCTCAGGGGTGGGGTGAGTGCAGCGATGGCTGATCAAACCAATCCTCGCTCGGAAAAGTCTGTTGGAGTGGGGGGGGGGGAGATGTGCACAGCTGGTCCGGGATGAGAGGTGGAGTTCTCACGGTATTTCCGTCTCTGTCGTTTGAGCTCTTTTTCCCTGGTCCGCCTCTCCTTGAAATTGTCCACACTGGATTTTATAAGAGATCGCCAGGCCGGACGGTCCTCAGCAGAAGCTTCCCAGGTGTTGTGGGGAATGTCTCATTGCTTGATTGAGGCCTTCATTGAGTCTTTGTATCACAGCTTTGGTCTGCCGACTGCGCGCATGCCTGTGAATAGTTCACCATAGAGTAATCTCTTGGGTAAGCGACCGTCATACATGCGATGGACATGGCTGGCCCAGCGAAGCTGAGAGCGCATCACGATGGCCTGAATGCTTTCCATCTTGGCCCGCTGAAGCACTTCAGTGTCTGAGACCCTATCTTGCCACCTCACATTAAGCAAGTTCTTGAGGCATCTCACGTGGAAGGCGTTGAGCTGTTTGGTGTGCCGGTTGTATATTGTCCATGTCTCACAGGCGTAGAACAGGGATGGTAGGATTGCTGCTCTGTAAACCCTGAGGTTGGTGTCTCGGCGCAACCCTCTTCGCGTCTGCCAAACGCTGTGCTGGCTTTGGCAATTCTGAAGGTCACTTCTTCATCAATATTGATAGAGCGTAACAAAGTGCTACCAAGGTAGGTGAACTTGTCTGCCACTGTTAGCCTTTGGCCCTTGGTGGTCATGTGGGGTTCCATGTACACAGATGAAGGGGCTGGCTGGTGGAGGACTTCAGTCTTATTGGTGGTGATGGTGAGACCAAAGTCATCACAGGCTCTGGTAGAACAGGTCCATACTTCTCTGCATGTCAGCTTGTGTCTTGGCGTTGAGCGCGCAGTCATCAGCAAATAGGAAGTCACGGGCTATGGCTTCATGCACTTTAGACTTTGCCTGCAGCCTCTGATGTTTGAAGAGCTTGCTGTCTGTGCGGTAATGGAAAGTGACACCAATATCGCCCTCTCGGAAGTCATCAGTTAGCATTGCGGTGAATATCATGCTGAACAGGGTGGGAGCAAGCACGGAGCCCTTCTTCACTCCATTACCAACGGGGAAATGTTGGGAGTACTCTCCGTCATTTTGCACTCGTGCATACATGCTGTCGTGGAACTGCTGGACCATCGAGATGAACTTGGCAGGGCATCCGAACTTGGCCATAATCTTCCACAGGCTCTTCGTGAACCGTGTCGAATGCTTTAGTCAGGTCCATGAGGGTGTTGTACAAGCCGACATTCTGCTCCTGGGACTTCTCTTGGAGTTGTTGGGCTACGAAGAACATGACCACTGTGCCGCGTCCCGCGCAAAATCCACAATGGCTCTCAGGTTAAGCATGATGCGAGCCAGAATCTTCCTTGCGATGGAGAGCAAGGAGATACCGCGGTGGTTGTCACATGCGTACTTGTTCCCATTGCGCTTTCTTTCAGCACGGTCTTGAAGGGTGCGCACATTCCATGCGCCAAGGGTGATTGCAGTTACCTTGGGTGATGTTGATCTCTTTGTACTTTTCCTACCGCTGGTATGGGATCCCCGCCAGCCGCGGCGTGCTGGCCAGGGAAGGATGAGACAGGTAATCTTTAGGTCACCTTTTCTAGTCCCTTTCCCATGCTACGGGGGGAAGCAGTGCTGTCCTAAATATGGCTGCTTCGTCGTCCAGATGGCTGCCGAATTCCAGCGCTGTCTCGTTCACTGGAAAGCGACCATATGACCTGGACCGCCCACGTGCAGACTTGTGACTACAACTTCCAATGTGTCCTCACTTGTCGCTTTGCCACGTGTCCATCGCCGCAGGACTTTGAGGGATAAGGAGGGTTTGTAGAGTGATGAGTGATAGGGATGAAGTCACGACTTGCGCGTGCATTTCATTAAA
>NC_134789.1:70159698-70164698 GCF_046742065.1 Oratosquilla oratoria
TTCGTTGTTTACACAAGAAGTTGTTCAATAAATTGCGTGACGTGGAGTCTTTCCCTTCCCTTCCATTAAGCCGAACAAAATCACCTGAAATTAACCAGAATAAAATTTGTCTTGTGACATTAACGGTGCTAGCCAGAATGTATATCACCATAGCAAAGAAGTTTGGGAGACATTCTATACCTGTTTTGTATATCTATAGCCGTTCCACAACTAAATGAAATTGTCGGCGGTTGCAATAATAAGATTACCTGAAGCTAGCTTGAATATCATCATGTGACGTTAGGCACAGCAAAATGTACAATGACGTAATTTCTTTAACCCTTTGCAGAAAATGTGGACATATTCTTCAGCTGAATAAAGTCATCTGGAATAAGTCAGTAAAGTCGCAAAACGCAGAGGAAAGGTAGAATCACTCCATGGTACATAAGGATTTTATTCAGTTGAGAATGGGATAATAATTTAAAGGTTATTTAACTATACCAATCCATCTTTTCAATGATACATGAATGAGTGATACTAACTTTCGCCTCGGGTTTTACTGATCAGAAACCCGCACTACCACATGAGCAGATGGCTCTAGGAATCTACGATACATCTTTCTGGAAAAAAAAACCCATTGGATTGTGTTATATGTATGCAAGTCCGTCTCTATGACAACCGAAAGTTGAAAGAGCGTGACAAGGAAGTGGGAAGAAGTCATAGGCTGTCAGCTTTCCTTTTACAAAAGGGGGAGAAAAGATTAGTCAAAACTCATAGAGATCGAGTGCCAGCCTCTCAAGGCTGCCTCTTCAGATGAGGTGTGGGTGTTGAAGATGGGCGGTGAAGATGGGCGGTGGGAAGGTGATTCTCTAGACCTACGTCCATCTCACAGGTACTCAACGGTGGACCCTAAATAAAGGAATAATGAATATATTAATATATATGACTATGTAAAAACATGAATATGTATGTATATATATATATATGTATATATATGTGTGTATATATATACATGTACATATATATATATGTATGTATATATATATATATGTATATATATGTGTGTATATATATACATGTACATATATATATATATATATATATATATATATTTACAACAAAAACACTAATGAAAACAACCGACTGGAGCAGAGCGCTTTCGTGTATTACATCTTCAGTGCAGAAATACATAGAGTACAAACAAGCATAATATATAGTGGGGGGAAAGGGAACGTGGACACATGGGATCCATGTGTCAACAGCAGGAGAAGGTAGTGACTAAATATCATATTGACAAAGATCATGGAATGTAGGAAGTTCTCCATGGTACAGGTCGAGGGTCAGGTGTCAGGTGTCTAATTATTTTATTTCTTTATAAATATAATTATCTATTTTATACAACCCTAGATTAAGGTTTAAATTAATATTATTTGCGGATTTTATTAAACTCCTTTGTATTACGTTTCTTTCGACAATGTTATTGTTTAATTAATCACGTTAGCATTATCCCAATCTATACGATGATTAAAAAACTGATATGTTTAAAAATAATACTTGATTCATTTTCATCTTTTACACATTTTCAATGTTGCTTAATTCTAAAAAATATATTTTTTGCCGTTTGACTAATGTAGAACTCATTACATATTTTGCAAGGAATTTTATATACATACCTTTTTGGCAATTTTTAGAATTATTGACAAGGTATTGCTTAATTGTGTTGATATTACGGAAGGCTACATTAATATGAAAATCTTTGAGTATATTAGGCTATAATGTGTGTGTGTGTGTGTGTGTATTCACTTGGTCTTTTGTATCACGTGTTGGACTCGTGATCGACAGCTATTTCCATCCTGGAAGAGAGCTCAGAGCTCGTTGTTCCGATCTATGGGTAATGCTATGACCTTGCACACACACACACCCCCAACTCCCCGCCCACGAGAGTTGGAGTAACACCCCTCAGCGCTGCGATACTGATATTATTTCAGCCCCGGGCGAGGGTCGAACCCGGACCTCCGTAGTGGCAGGCCAGAGCTCTAACCACAGCGCCATGAGAGGTGTGTGTGTGTGTGTGTGTGTGTGTGTGTGCATGTGCGCGCGCGAGTGTATGACTGTGTGTGTATACGTATATATCATATATTCATACGTGTATATATATATAAATATATACAAATTATATATATATATATGTATATATATACATATATATATATATTTATTTATATATATATATATATATATACACATTTATATATGACCCCAGGTAGTGAACTTCAGTCTGCTCCGAGGCCCCAGCTAGTGAACTCAGTCTGCTCAGAGACCCCAGCTAATGAACACGTTTGCTGCCGAGACACCAGCTAGCGAATACCTATTGTTAAGTTTATTACTTCCTGTGAAGTTAATATCTTCGAATAGTGACAAGTGATTGTGTTGTGTTTTTGTAATTGTATGCCTATAGCGTTATACAGTTACAGTTATAAGATAAATTGAAGTGTTCTAGTGATTTAGAATCAAAGCAATATTATGTTACCTTACTCTAAAGGTAGGAGTAATAATATAAGGTAAGCAGAGTAAGCTTCGTGTATTTAGTTAATCTAGTGATAATTTTTTTTTGTTTCTTTTGCTGACTTATATTTTCTCTTTGCCATTTGTATTGCCGAAGGAGTAGTGAAATGGCTTGTGAAGGTTGTGTGAACCTGGAAGACCATCTAAGGATGTGTGAGGAGGAAATTTGTCTTCTCAAGAGTGCGCTCTGTGAGAAGAGTGAATCTTCCCCACAACCCAAAGAGCGTTCCACCGCTTCCACTTCTGCCACTGCCGTGAGCGAGTGACGATCCGTGGGGTCCCGTTTGCCGAACCCGAGTTCGACAAGCGGGTGCCCTACGGAGCAATCACTAGCTCTAGTCATCGTTTTGCTCTGCTGGAGGATGAGGTGGCTGAAAATCAGGAGTTCTTGGTGCTGGGGGACTCCATGGTGCGAGGCTATGACGACATCCTGCAGCGGAAGACTAAACGGCGTTGCAAGCTTGTATGTCAACCGGGCCGTGTGATCGCTGATTGTACCCAGACCATCAAGGAGCAAAGGCGAACGAACACGGTTACGATTGTTCATACGGGAAGTAACGATGTGGGTAGGGTGAGATCAGAGGAACTTGTTCGGAATTACAAGGTCCTCCTTCAGGAGATGAAGGAGCGTGGGAGCTGTCACGTAGTATGTGGGATCCTTCCGAGGATCTACATTGTCTCATATTGGAACAGTTGAGCCATAGGGATCAATGAGAGGATATCACGATTGTGCATGCAACTGGGATACCACTTTCTTGACCCTTGGTATCTCTTTTCCAGGCGTTATGACCTTTGTGCTTCTGATGGGACCCACTTTACTCGCAGAGGCAAAGATGTTCTTACAAACCTCATAATGGGAGTTTGTAATGAACTAGTTCTTTTTTTGGGATAGAAACTAAAAGGGAAGGGGAAATTGAATGTATTGGGGAAAACAGAGTAGGGCGTAGCAATAATGTAGAGCAATATGTCTGAGTAGGACAAAATAGTGTACCTCCCGTGTAAGGGGAGAAAAAGCCTTTGGTATATATATATGTATGTATTGTATGTATGTATATACTATATATATATATATATATATATATGTATATATTATGTAGGACAAAATATAATTTTGGAATATAATGTCGGTAGAGGGCAATATGTTACATTAGGATATAATGTCAATAAAGGACAAAATATCACGTTGGGATGTAGTGATAATAGAGGACGAAATATCACGGTATGGTATAATGTCAGTGGAGGACAGAATATCATTTTAGGAAGGGATGCAGGACAGAGTGTCAATGAACGACGGGTGGCCGGTGTGGGACGAGGTGACGGTGGGGGGCAAGGTGTACATGAGAGATCGGATGACCGTGAGGGACCAGATGTCCGTGATGGGACAAATGTTTATGAGGCACTGAATATCAATGAAGGACCAAATGTCAATATAAAACAAGGTGTCAATAAAAAACAAAATTATGATGTAAGGCATAATGTTGAAACTCAAAACGAGTCAAAGATAAATAATCACGAGTTTCTTAAAACCATGTAATTTAATGCTTGTAGTATTAGGAATAAATTAGAAAAAAGAATCCCGACGTATGTCAAAAGAGAAAACGTCGATATGATAGGAATAACCGTGACATGATTAAATGGTGGAGAGTTTGAAGCTGAATTTAATATTGTGGGATTTAAATACTTTCATCAGGATAGAAACCACAAGAAAGGTTGGGGTGTCTGTTTTACGTTAAAAGTAATGTCTATGCCTATGTTTTAGAGAAAGTGAAAAAGGATGCATATGATAGTTTGTGGGTAGAATTAACCCAAACAAATGGAAAAAAAATTAATGTAGTTGTAATATATAGGCCAAAAACATTATCATTAGCACACGACAAGCTGTTGTTTCAGGAACTGTCTAGTTTCTGCAACCGGTACCTATTGATAATGGATGATTTCAATTTTACTGACATTGATTGGATAACCCTTGAACATGGCCATATAGGTAGTCACTTGATAGACCTTCTCGGTGACAACTACTTAGTTCAGCATGTAAAAGAGCCCACATGATATGGAAATATACTCGATCTATTGATCACTAGCCGCGAAAGCATGATAACCGATATAGAAATTGGTGAAACTATTGCAAGTAGTGATCACAACTTAGATTCAAACTGCTAAAAAAGGAGTAGATATTTGTGTATCTAAAATACCCGATTTCATTAAAGCTCAGTTCATAGGACTACGTCATGGGCTTCAGCTTACAGATTGGGAGGCAAAATTAAGCAAATGACCCGTAGATCAGATGTGTGAAATATTTCAAAATACGCTCACTAAGATGATTTATACTTACATCCCGTTTAAGGACAGACGCCCCCAAATGGCTTGACAAAGAAACTGAAAAAAATATTGCTAAAAAGAGACCAGCTTATAAGAAATACAAGTGCTCGGGTGAACTTAATGAGTATCAGTCATGT
>NC_134789.1:70169698-70172198 GCF_046742065.1 Oratosquilla oratoria
GAACCACAAAAGGTCTCCTGTCGGCATGCTCCGCCTTTGTAATCCTTTGTAATATACATATACATATACATATACATATACATATATATACATATACACATATACATACACACATACATATACATATACACATATACATATACATATATGTATTGGCACCTTTGAGTATGGATATGATGTCCGCCGCAGACTCAATACAGTTATCTTTAGGAATGTAGGGAGTCCGAAGGGTATTTAATGTTTTTGCTAAATGGTAGGTAGGAGATCTAACCAGTGAACCCTAGTATTCCAACGTAGCCACCTTGTGTACAAATACACATATACAAAATGTAGTTCAGTTCGAAGCTTTAAGAATCATTTAGACAAACACCTAGGCAAGATGCTGTAATGATTATAATTTATCTTATATTATTTGTTTTTGTTTTTGTTATCATTTGTCTGTTTGATTTTCATTTATTATTAGTTATATGTCAATTTATTATTATTTACTATTTACCTGTTTGTTTATTATTTAAATATACCTATGCATTTATTTATGTATTTTATTTGTTATTTACATTATTATAGTTTTTATTTATTATTTTATTATTATTATGATTTTTTTTTCGCATCCGACCTAGATATGGACCAAAAGGTCTCCTGTCGGCATGCTCCGCCTTTGTAATCCTTTGTAAAGTACATAGGGTCGACGACGACAAAACTGTCAAGACGCCTCACCCTTCACCTCTCTAATGGAGCCTTTAAACAACACCACATTGACACACATTATTCCCCAGTCACAACGAAGGGTCTGGAAGAAGGAACCATCATTCTACAGAAGGAATCGAACTACAGGCGCCTTCTCATCCTAGAAGCACTCTTCATTAAGGGACAAAATCCCACCATGAATAAACAAAATCCTGACCAATTCATCATTCCTACTTCTAGGTATATAGATCACAGGCTAAAGTTCCTCGTTGACCCAGTGGGCGGAGCTACAAATCCAGTCTCCTGAGCGACTGTCCTAATCCCCTGTCTCTCCTAATGTCCCGTGTGTTTTTTGTATATATTGTTACTATTACTCTTTGTAATCAATTTGTACTGAAGATGCCTAAAGTTAGAAACCAGTATTGTCTTTACATTCATTCCAAATGAAGTTTGGACACATCATAAGACAACTCAACGATATTCAACGTTCAAGTATGAGAAAAGTTGAACATGTCACCAAGAAACTCGTGAATGCAGAAGCTGCTGCAAAGTTTAATCAAATCGTATATGTATATGTATATGTATATGTATATGTATATGTATATGTATATGTATATGTATATGCATATGTATATGTATATGTATATGTATATGTATATGTATATGTATATGTATATGTATATGTATAAGAAAGAGGAGGAGAAGGAAGAGATGTAGGAAGATAAACAGGAAAGTTAAGAGGATGGGTAGGAAAATGAGTAGAAGGAGGAAGAGGGGGAGGAGGAAGAGGGGGAGGAGGAAGAGGGGAAGGAGGAAGAGGAAGGATAGGAAGAGGAGTAAGAGGAAGAGGAAGAATAGAAAGAGGAGTTGGAGGAGGAATAGGAGGATGAGGAATAGGAGAGGCAGGAAGAGGAATAGGACGAGGAAGAGGAGTGTGAAGAGAGGGGAAAGGTTTTCCCCTTAGTGACGTACAATTCGGAAAAATAAATTCTTGAACGCTCTTCTAGTATGTAATCATGTTAAAAGGGTTTGGTATCACGTGTGTGTGTGTGTGTGTGTGTGTGTGTGTGTGTGTGTGTGTGTGTGTGTGTGTGTGTGTGTGTGTGTGTGTGTGTGTGTATTCACCTTGATCTTTGGATCACGTGTTGTACTCGTGATCGACAGCTATTTCACTCCCGGAAGAGAGCTCAGAGCTCGTATGACCGATCTATGGGTAATGCTATGACCTTTCACACATACACACACACACACACCCAACTCCCCGCCCACGAGAGTCAGAGTAACGACCCGAAGCACAGGGATACCGAAATAATTTCGGCCCTGGGCAGGATTCGAACTGGGTACTGCGAGCACTAACGTACTTCCCAGTCCAGCGCTCTACCAACTGCGCCACCGAGTCGTGTGTGTGTGCGTGCGTGCGCACACCATACCAAAATATTAAGAAAATTTTCCTCGAAGTAGGAACTCTGAGGAAAAATCAATCCACAGGCAAAGCCTCTCACTCATTTCCTTTGTAAACCAATAAAAGTCGTGGGGAGTTCAGCCCTTCGCTCACCTTTCCAAGATTAAGGTTAACTAACAGTGATAACGATATCGTCTATTGTGTATCATCCATATCAACCTCGTTTGATTAACATTACCGACAAGACATCATAATTGCAATAAATGTCAACCAATTCAAAATTTCGTCCTTTCACTATAACTGATGACATTGACATTTTTCCTATTTGACGTCAGGCAATTTTATTCAGTCAAGGAAAACTCCCTAAGAAGTGTTGTATTTTTCTTGACAGCAAATGTTCCATAAAAATTT
>NC_134789.1:70177198-70179698 GCF_046742065.1 Oratosquilla oratoria
ACAGGCTTGTCGATATTGATGTTATCCACCTCTAGCGCTATGGTTTTGTCCAAAGACAAAATCTCGTCAGCTACGGACTCCAGAGCCACTGACGAAATCTCCTCCACAACTTATTGCTTTGAAACAGAATGCAACTCCATAATCTCGTCGGTGGTCAGCTCCTGTCTATGCTCTTCCACAAGCTCGTCGATATTGTTGTTATCCACCTCCAGCCCCATGATTTTGGCTAAAGACACACTCTCGTTTACTACAGAGTCCACAGGCACTGACTGAAACCCCTCAATCTCGCGTTCGACAACGCTCTCCGACCAAAGCTTCTTCCAAAAACCGAAATAAGGGTTCTCTTGGTGACCCCCCATGCCTTGTCGATCATCTTGAGGCAGGCGACGATGTGGAAGTGGTCTTTCCAAAATTCTCTGAGAGTAAGATTGGTCCCCTCAGCCACCTCAAAACAACGCTCGAAGAGCGCTTTACTGTAGAGCTTCTTAAAGTTTGAGATGACCTACTGGTCCATGGGCTCGAGTAAAGGAGTGGTGCTGGGAGGCAGGAACTGGATCTTGCTGAATTGGAATTCATCAAGGTCATTTCTTTCTAGACCTGGAGGATGGGTGAGGATGGGTAGGAGCGTTGTTCATAAGAAGCAAGAGATGAAGTGGTAAATTCATCTTAAGGATTTTTTTTTTTTCTACAGAAGGCCCAAACACCTCATTGATCCAATCAGTATAAAGGTCATGTGTCGCCCAAGCCTTCCTGTTGGGCCTCCACATCCTACTTAGCCTGCTTTTCCGGACTTTACGCTTCTTGGGGGCTCGTAGATTATCTGAATGATAAACGAGCAGCGGTTTCACTTTCAAATCGCCTCTTGCATTGGCACAAAATAGCAGCGTGGGACGGTTTTTCATTGGCTTATGGCTGAGCAATGCTTTCTCCTCCGCTGTTACATAGGTTTGCTTTGGCATCTTCTTCCAGAAAAAAACCGTCTGGTTGCAACTAAGAATCTGCTGTGGCAGTTAACCCTCATGTTCCACAAGCCTCCTAAAGTCACCAATGAAGTTCTGGCAACTGAAATCCAGGTGTACCACGGAAGACCACTGCCATGCCGAAATGCCGACCTCCTGCACTACCTGAGTGACTGCTCCGCCACCTCTTTCCTCAGACGGGGACCACCGGCGCCCTCCGAAGGTCTTGTGAGCCGCCTTCAAAGCCCCCATGAGCTCCGTCAACTGGAGTATCCGCCGCCGTCTAATAGCTGTAGCTTCTCTATTCCACTGCCCCCCCCCCCCCACCTCCATACTTCTCTGACAAGGAACACCATCCTACTTTATCTCTGCAAGGTCTGTCTTCCATAAACACCACCACATGGGCTCAAAGTCCGTGGGAGTCTCATTTCACCCCCCCCCCAAAAAAAAGGCTCTCCTCGACTTCCATTCTCTTTGATAATATACATAACAGCATCTTCTTCATATTTTTAGCATTTTGCAACTTGTACAAAATTATTTCTTTTTATACCTTTTAGTCTTTATCAACTTATATACTGATGAATCTTATAGTGTATCTATAGTCTTGCTCAACCTCCACTCGGGATTATAGTCTTGATTCTTTCATCTCTTTATACATGTAAGTATTTATACATGTACACTTATACATGTATGTATCTATCCTTATTACCTCCTCGATTCTTTCTGTTGGAGATGCTCCTTTCTACAAATGCTATTTGGCTGTCGGTAGGCAATTTTATTCAGTTTTAGAGCTAATCCCGTACAAGATGAAATCTCGAATTATAGGCCTACACGGAAA
This sequence comes from Oratosquilla oratoria, assembly GCF_046742065.1. Classification (NCBI taxonomy): domain Eukaryota; kingdom Metazoa; phylum Arthropoda; class Malacostraca; order Stomatopoda; family Squillidae; genus Oratosquilla; species Oratosquilla oratoria. Next base: position 70,178,996 of record NC_134789.1, read on the forward strand.
TTTATATAAATAGTTTCGAAACATTGGTGCTTTAAAGGCTTCATTTTAGTTGTTACCAAATGACTCTATCCAGTTACGAACATAATCGAGGTAGATTGAAGTCTCATTAGTCCAAGAATCACAAATCTTCCCAGGAGCTAAGTAAAACCGTCCTGAATTGAGGTCTTAGGCTTATCTGATAACGTGAGGTAATATGTAAAGGGGACGAAGAGGCAGGGTCACCGTATAAATGGTGAGTTCTTGCTGCGGATGTGCTGTGTCCTGCTGCATTGCTTCTGACCCGGGCAGTGGGCAGGTGAAAGGGACGACTCTTCATCCACAGAGAGTTAAAATAAAAGGGAAATGGGTGACGGATAGGAGTGGGATAGGTTGGGGTGGGTGCAGGATTTGGCTGGCTACCCTCCTTAAAAGGGGAAAGAAACCTATTGGTATATAGATAGATTAGATATATAGATGTGCGTATAAAGCCTTTCTGTGATTTTTTTTCTCTCTTCTCGGGGACGTGAACTTGGGTCACACGAGCGTGAGGCGAGAACGCTCCCACTGAGCCACACGGGCCTCCAGAGCCCAAAGCATAATGTGGGTGCGTGACCGGGAGAGGTGTGAATATACGCCCAATGTTCCTCATAGTCTAAATAAATCAATCCGAGAGGAAGGAATCAAACTCAAGGCATCTAATACGCGAGTACAGGCGGTGTGTGTG
>NC_134789.1:70202198-70204698 GCF_046742065.1 Oratosquilla oratoria
CCATTGGTAGTCTGCTCTAAGTGTTGCATATTTCATAGACAAGAAAGTCACCAACCTTGTCACAAGAGTAACAAGGGTGAGCTTGCACCTACAATTGCGACTGGCATTCACGTTCAAGCTAAAGAGATGTCGATAGTCAATGTTATCAAATCCTTGGAATAATTTGAAAACCTCTATTAACTGTTCTTGCAATCTCTTGGTTTCTAAAGAAAAGAGCCACAAAGACTTGAGACGTCATTGGTAGCCCATGTGTCTAATGGCGAGAATAAGTTTCGTTGCTCGTGCCTCAACCTGTTCTAACCTCTGCATGTTCATCCTCAAGTTCGGCGATCAGAACTGGACGGTGTATTCCAGATAAGGACGAATAAAATAGTTGTAAAGTATCAAGACTATTTTTTGGTTCCGGTAACAAAACTCGTCTGATGTAACCCAATAGCCTTTGTGCCTTTTTTCTACTTCAATACACAGTTTTGAGGACTTCAGGTTGCTACTAATCAAGACAGCCAAATATTTTTCTAATTCTGTATTTGCTATGTCATGACCCAGAAGAGAATAGTCTGACCTCTGGTTTGCTTGCCCGATATGCATAATCTTGTACTTATCCGGATTGATGGCATCAGCAGCTTCTCCCACTTCTCTCCCACTTTCTTTAAGTCTGACCTAAGAATTTCTATACTTTCAGGTATTGCGACATTTGCTCCCAACTTAGTGCCATCCGCAAACTTATCTATGTGGCTCACAATTCCAACATCTGTGCTATTGATATAGATGATAAAGAGGAGCGGACCTAATACAGATCCTTGGGGTACCCCACTGGTAACAGGAGACCGGATAGACAATACCCCATTAATAGCTACACGCTGTCTTCTATCTTTCAACCAGGCTTCAATCTAATTTAATACTGTTCTTCTAATACCCATGATTCGAACATTTGACATAAACCTCTTATGAGGTACCATATTAAAGGCTTCCTGGAAGCCGAGATAAGGTATGTCGATTGCTTTGTTCCTGTCATATTCTTGAAGTATGACATGAAAGAAAATCTATCAGGCTGGTTGGGCATAATCTGTGACGCCGAAAATCACGCTGAGAGTGTAAAAATGGGTTGTTTTCCTCCAGAAACTTGACTATTCTATCCATAATGACATCTTCCAGTATCTTCCTTACTATGGAAAGGTAAAAGCTTGACAGGTCCGGGTCACTAAGATCCCTGGATTTAATAGTCGATCCCCTTTCTTAAAGACAGGAAGTCACGTTTACAAACGGATTACAAAGGTCGGAGCATGCCGACAGGAGACCTTTTGGTCCATATCTAGGTTCGGACATGCGGAAAAAAATCATAATAATAATAAATTAATAAATAAAAACTATAATAATGTAAATAACAAATAAAAACATAAATAAATGCATAGGTATAGTTAAATAATAAACATACAGGTAAATAGTAGATAATAATAAATTGACATATAACTGATAATAAATGAAAATCAAACAGACAAATGATGACACTTCTGTTTGCAGAAGCTCATTGAAGATCTCCGCGAGGTGGGTAGCCACCTGCTCACGAACCTCCCGTGGTAGCTTTGGCAGGAATCCTCCTGGACCGGGAGACTTGTTTGCGCAAAGTTTGTCTAGACTGGCTAAAACTTCGATGCTCGTACATTGAATATTCTCCACGGATCCTCCCTCGTGTACCAGAACTGGTTCATGGATTGCCCTCTCAACTTCCTCAGTGCCTACTGTAGAGAAGCGCGCGTTGAGAATATAAGCCATCTTAAGGTCTTCTTCTGAAGTGTTCTACCAGTCATGCAAAGGACCAATTTGGTTTCTAACTGGCTTTCTGCTGTTCACGTAGCTAAAGAGCTCCTTGGGGTTAGCTTTGCAAGATGCGGCCACCCTCTGCTCTTAATTACGTTTTACTTCTTCTAGCATTCTTTTAACCCATATGCTCAAGCTGATGTATTCTTAATGGGCAAAACCGCTACGGTTTGCCTTATAGCGGCGATAAGAAGCTTTCCTATCTTTAATCGTTCTTCCTATCTCTCGCGTGAACTATTTAGGTTGTCGACATTCTTCTTTGATTACTTTATTTGGCGCAAACTTTGCCTGTTGTGCCATAAAGCGATCACGGAATGAGTCCCAAGACTCCTGACCGTTGACACCTACATAAACTGCCAATGCACCAACTCCTCTCAGTCCAGCAAGATTATTTCTTCTCATATCAGGAATGGTACGACTGTGGTTCTTTTCCTCGAGTTCAGGCACACGTAATTCAAATCTAACGACTTTGTGATCACCTTGGGCCTCATCCAGGGATACATTGTGTACTGTTTTTATCCTCAGTGGTGAACACAATATTTAGTATAATTTCTCCCCTTGTAGGCTCCTGTACCTATTGAGTCACAAAGGCTTCATCTGCAAAGTGACGAAACCTCTTACTTGCATCGTCCCCTGTTCTGCCTTCCCAGTTTACATGGCAGCTAAAATCCCCTAAGATAAC
>NC_134789.1:70209698-70213877 GCF_046742065.1 Oratosquilla oratoria
CCTGGGAAAGGTTCATCCTATAATCAGTCAATTGTACACAACAACGCATTCATTACAATAATAAAATGAAATAAAATAACAATGAAATAAAAATAAAAAATTACATAACAATACCAATTAGAAAGAATGAAAAAAAAATACAGTTTTGAAAGAATACATAAAACAAACGAAGAGAAAGTGACAATAGGAGACACATAGTAAACAACCAACAGGACAAAGAGCAAATTGAAGGGGAACCAAATGTCCATACTGAAGAATCAGGTACAAACGACTACAATAAAAAAAAAAAAAAAAATTCACTACAAAATACAAATAAAATACATGGCTGTGAACAAAAACAAAAGTAGCAAAAAGACTCTACCGTGACACTAACGTGAATACTTCAGAACATACAACAAGGACCAAATGTCCGCAACGAAATGTCAGGGGGGGGGGAGGGTAAACGGCTAAATTACAACCAAACAAAATACAAAGAGTAAATGGCAGTGTGACAAAAAACATCAAAACGAAACCCAAAAATAAATACAGAACATAATTCAAAGACGTAAAAGAAAGAAGGTGGACCAAATGTCCGCAGAAGTAGGAAGTGCTGGACAAGCGGAAAAAGGAGGGCTCAATAACAAATGACTACATTACAAGCAGACAAATAAAAAGCAAAGAAGAATGACAGTAGAAAAAAGGGAAGCAAACTACAAATGTAAAGTCACGGGAAGGGTGGGGGGAGTCGAAGAGGTGCATTGGGAGATCGCTTACGAGAAAGGAAGTCAGCCAAAAGCCAACTGGTGAACAAACGACAGGTCGAAAAGAAGCAACGGAGAAAAGAAAACAGAACAGAGGAATTAGCCTGTGTTACTCCTCGTGCCTAGATAAATAGGGTTGAGGTCAATGCACCTGTTTATGCAGTTGCTCTTAGTTTCCCATGCTTCGAGGAATAGTCTTTTCTTTTTATTATTTTCTTTATGTAGAGTTGTAACTCCATCCCAATCAATCATGTGTTGGTGTTCTGTAGTGTGTTTGTACAGGGCCGATTTCGGATCTTCTCGTCTAACTGCACGTTGGTGTTCTTGTACTCTAGTGGATAGTTTCTTTTGTGTTTCTCCTACGTAAACCGTGTCACAGTCCGTGCAGCTTATTTGGTAAACAACACCGGCCTGTTGAGTAGGTTCTTCGGTGTCTTTTACTTTGGTTAGATTTCTGTGTAAGGTGTTGCGGGGTTTGTGTGCTACTTGTATTCCTTTGTCACGTAAGACTCTAGTAGTAACCTCTGAAGCTCCTTTGATGTAGGGGATAGTGACTCTAGGCGTGATATGTGGTCTCTGTTGTGGGGTGTCGGTGGGTCGTGCTTTTGTCCATTTCCGTATGGTACTGCTGGAATAGCCGTTGTTCCGGAAGACCTGTAAAAGGTGTTTTCTTTCGGCTTTCTTGGATTCCACAGAAGAACAGACTTTATCTGCTCTATTCCATAAAGTCCTGATCACATTCCTTTTGTGGCAATCTGGATGGTAGCTATCAAAGTCCAACAGTCTATCAGTGTGGGTGGGCTTTCTGTAGACACTTGTACCAAGGGTGTCACCTTCGCGCTTGACGCAGACGTCCAGGAACGGCAGTTGGAAATCTATCTCCAGTTCCATTGTTATTGAATGGCCGGTTCAACACTGTTGATGTAACTGAAGAAAGGCTCCACGTCCTTGCTGTCCAAAATGGCGAACACATCATCAACGTATCTAGTCCACAGTTTTAGCGAAGTAGGTGCAGCACTTAGAAGTTGAGCTTCCAGTCTTTGCATCACTACTTCAGCCACCACAACTGAAATAGGCGATCCCATCGGTCAGCCCTTACGCTGGTGGTAGGTGTGATCCCTGAATCGGGCAAGGGATTTTTTTGGCGTTGACGAAGGCAGCCTCCATGGCGGGGTTCCACAGGAGGTCCTTCTGTTTTGTGTGAAGGGCGTTATAGAGTGGGTGCAGCGTTTGAGCGATGTAAGGGAGGAAACGATGGTAGAAGTTGACCATCCCAATATATTCCTGCAGGGCTTTGATAGTAGTAGGTTTGGGAAATTTTCGACTGCGACGACTTTATCCTGTAGGGGACGAACGTCGTCAGAGAGATGAGGTGTCCCAAAAATGGGACGGACTTTTTCCCGAGGCTGCATTTGTCAAAGCGGACGATGACGCCGTTGTCTTGGAGATACTCGAGGATGGTCCGCAGGTGTTGGAGGTGCTGGTCTAGCGAGTTAGAGAAGACCAGAATATCGTCGACGTAGCAGAAGCAGAAGTCGAGTTCGCCGAGGATGCCGTCCATTAGGTGCTGGAAGGTCGCACCTGAGTTTCGCAAGCCGAAGCAGGACTAATTAAAGGTGTACATCCCGAAGAGAATGGTGATGGTGGTCTTCGGAATTTCGTCTGTATGTACCGGAACTTGGTAGTAGCCTTTCAGCAGGTCCAGTATCGAAAAGATCTTGGTTCCCTCAGCATTTTCTCCACAGAGGTGCCAGGAACCTTCGTTCTTCTTGACGAGGTGGAGAGGGGAGGATCAAGGGCTCTAGGCCTTTTGGCAGAGGCCTAGTCTCTCCACCTCTTGGTTTTTTTTTTTTTTTTTTTTTTTTTTTTTTTTTTGGCGACGACGAGTTTCTCCGACGACAGGCGGCGGTATTTGGTAAATACCGGAGGCCCAGACGTCTTGATGTAGTGGTACACGGCATGTTTAGCTGGCGTCTGTGGTGTCTGTTGCAGTTCAGGCTCGAAGAGGTCGGGGAATTCCGTGAGCAGGTGGGTGTAAGGCATTCTAGCGTCGATGGCGGCGACCGTGGTTGGCTGTGAAGCACTTTACAAGGGCGTCGAGGTGGATTCTGTTGCGCAGACTAGGCGGCTGTTGGCGACGTCGACCTGTAATGAGCGAGGAAGTCAGCACCGAGGAGGGGTGTCTTGACGTCTGCCGGGATGAAGTTCCAGGAGTAGTGGAGACTCCCAAAGCTAAGGCGCAGGCGTTTCCACCCGTAGGTGGCTATGGTAGTGCCGTTAGCGGTGACGAGCCTAACGCCAACGTCCTTGAAAACCCGGAGTTCTGCAGCGAATGGAGGAAATATGGACCTGCAAGAGCCAGTGTCGACAAGGAAACGACGTTGAGAGGCTTTGGCGTTGACGTAGAGGCCACTGTGATGGACAGTTGCCCTTTTAGGCGTTTTTTGTCCAGGTACACCCTGGTTGGCCTTTCTTGGCGAAGGAGCCGAGTCTTGTGTGGTAGTAGCACAGGTGCAGAAGGGCGGTGGTCCGGCGTCGCTGCCTTTGCTGGTGTTGTTGGCGCCTGTTGGCTGCTGCTGCTGCTGCGGCGTAGATTTCGTCCTTGACGTTGTCAGTAGCACAGACATCCTGACTCCTTGCTGCAGCGGCGTGGTCCGCTTTCCGTGAAACTTCGTCGGTGGTCATGTCCTCGGCGTTGCCAAAGGTAGATTGGACGGGCGCTGGGAGGCACATGAACCAAAATTGACGAAGCATATCGACGTTCCTGTTGGTTCCGTCGGCTGTGGGTGGGAGACGGGCGATAGACATCATCTCGAGGTATGCTGTACTTGGTTTAATGTCCCTCAGTGGCTGTTGGGAGAGCTGGAGGATTTTTGCAGCTCTGGAGGCCGATGACGGCGTGAATTCATGAAGTAGGTACTGTTTCAGAGCGTCATACTGGATAATGCCGTCGTGTTGATCGAGCCATTGGAAGTATGGTAATTAAGGTTCAATAAATACATGTGAAAGTCTGAGAACTTACTTGGTAGGGCTCTCAAACTTTGTAGGTTTGAAGTAGGTTGAACTTGAAGGCTTCTGATGTGAAGACGTAAGGTCCCTTGCCGACATGTTTTAAGAGAGGTCTGTCAGGAACCAGAGCTCTGGGTGATCTGACTTCTGACCCGACGATAGTGGGCCGTATTCGGCGGGACTCTTACGTGTTCGAAAAAAGCTCGAAGCCACGGATTAACTTTCACTTTAAGTAATTTCTCAAAGTGTCCCGATTTATCAAATCAAAATTATTTCATAGATTTAACAAATAAAAGGGAGGGGAGTTTAATCGTATCTTATTTAAAGTTACGATAGGCGTGATTCGAAGTTTCAGGGTAGGCTCTTGAATCGAAAGAAAATAACACCTCGAGAGAAAGTTTCCCGAACAGAGGTAAGCACTAATATTCCC
>NC_134789.1:70214377-70219377 GCF_046742065.1 Oratosquilla oratoria
TGGCAGTCATTACAACATCTTGCTTAGATGTTTATCTAAACGAATATTAAAGCTTCGAAGTCTATTTCATTCATTAACTACAAGGTTGGTGAAGTTGTGTCTACCCACTTCCAAATTAAATCTATTTCCAGACAGTTCGAGACCATTATTTCTTGTCGGATTCTCATTCGGTGTAAAAAATATTGTCACTTTTTATGTTGGTATTCCCCTTTAGAATCTTAAAGACCAATATCAAGTCACCTCGGAGTCTACGCTTTTTTAGGGAAAACAGATTCATATGTTTTAGTCGGTTTTCGTATGATTTATTTTTGATATTTGGAATAATTTTTGTGGCTCGCCGTTGTACTTTTTCCAATTTGTCAATGTCTTTAATGAGATTCGGTGACCATACGGAAACAGCATATTCCAAATATGGACGAACTAACTATATATATATAGCTTGTTAATGAGAGATGGACTTTTCAAGTCAAAAGATCGCGCAATCAGTCCTAGAATCTTATTTGCTTTCTCAGAGGCTGAAATACACTACTTAGATGATTTGAGATCGTTACTGATAATTACCCCGAGATCCCTTTCACTATCCACTTTTGTTAACGAATTTCCAAATAACTTGTAATCGTACTTACTGTTATTTTTACCTATGTGCATAACCTTGCATTTACTTGTGTTAAATTTTATTACCCACTTTTCAGACCATTGGTGCAATTTCTCTAAATCTTCTTGAATATCTAATTGATTTAAGTGATCATTTGCTATTCCGCACAATTTTGTATCATCAACAGATTTGGAGGCAATAGATTTTAGTCCATGATCTATATCATTTATATATACTATGAATAGAAGTGGCCCAAGAAAGGAACCCTGAGGAACTCCACTCGTAACATTTTTCCATCCAGAAGGAGAAATGAATAAATAAATGAATGAATAAATAAATAAGTAAATAGATAAATAAGATAAACAAATAGATACACAGATAAATAGAGACGTAAATAGGGACATATGTATATATATATATATATATATGTATGTATATACATTTATATATATATACATATATCATATATATATACATATATATATATATGTATATATATATTAATCAATAATAGAAGAATACAATAAATAAACAAGTGAATAGATAAATATATAGATAAATTAACAACAGCAACAAAAATAGACACTAATTGAATAAGACAATTTACCCACTGGCATCGAGACTACATCCTGATAAGAAAACTCAAAGGACGAAATTGCCAAAGTTCATTTTTGGAGGGAAAATTAGGTCATTGGCATACTCAAAAATCTTTTTCTGTCTGACGTCAGACGATTTTTTTAAGCTTGAAAGAAACCTCTGATGCCTTCTTAGGATATGAGTTTTGTTTATGAACCCGGAACGAGGTCATGGACTTCAGAGGGATATCTGAAGAAAGTGAAAATTCCGTACCAGGAACAGCTCTTCAAGATCTTATCCATTTGATAGACGCTGATGTCAAAGACACGTCCCGAGGGGGAAAAAAATACCAAAAGGTTTGAGAGTGTATATGTCTAGAGAGCAATAAAATAAATTCCCGTCCAAGCCGAGGTGAGGAAAGGTGGTGGGTGGACAATAAGGTATGATATTTAGCTCCGAGGGAAGTTGGGGCGTAGAGGAGGCAACGAGGGCATCGGGTAAAAGAGAATAAGAGGTCCACTTCGACAAAAGAAAGACGAGGATTAGATCAATTTAGGTCTAGTTTAGTTAAAGCAGATCAAAGAATGATATAGCCTGATGGTCCATCTAGAATAATTATATGGAGGAAGAGAACAACACATCTACAACAGATGTTAGAATAGGCTTTGAAACTAAAGATAGTACGAGTCTTTAAGGTCTAACAACTTAGGAATCCTAGATTTCGTAAATGTTTCTGACATCGTTGAAGCAATTTCACTAACACTGACGTATCCTATTCATATGTAGAATCCTAGGATGACATTTAGAAAGTTCGAGGGTGACACTGGAAAATATGTTAAGAGGGCCTCATTGGTGTGAATAATAGAGACATTGGTCTTTATTGCTTAGACCAGTGGTCGGAAACCCTTACACCTAGTAATAAAACTGTTTAATAAAGACGTTGGCCTATTAGAGCCGAAAAAAAAAATTACAGTATCACACACACGACAACCACACACCCACACACACGGCACATACGCGCACACATCACACACACACACACACACACACACACACACACACACACACACACACACAGCACACACACACAACACACACACACCACACACACACACACGACGAACACACACACACACAACACACACCCATCACACAGACACACACACACACGCATCACACACTAAACACAACACATATAGTATATATATATATATATATATATAGTATATACATACATATAATATACTTACATATATATATATATATAAATATATATATATATATATGTATGTATATATATATTCATATAATATACATATTACATACATATATATACGATATATATAATATATACATACATATATATTGCATACTTACATATATGTATATATATATATATAAGTATATATATATATATATATATATATATATGTGTGTGTGTATATATATATATATATATATATTTATATATATATATATACTGTATATATATGAGTGAATGCCCCTCTATACAAAAATCAGTGTGATACGTGTTATGTCACAAGAACATTTAACTTTGTTCCAATTGGCTTCTCCACCAAGAACTCGATATATTAAAACGAATTTTAAATAAGAATGCCAGACATTGACAAAAAAAAAAAAATAATCTGGAGAAAGCCAATGGTAATACTAACAAATAGACAACAAGATAGATAAACTAAACATTTATTACCAAAATACAATGTCCCCTGCATACAAAACAGATAAAAAAAAGTACTAAAAGATATAATACACTAGAATTGTAAACTCAAAACACAAGAGAATAAACTAAATTAAATTATTTATGAGCGTAACCCCAAAACTTCGTCTCTTGTGATGAAAAATAATATTGTCTGTAAATACAGAAAATTAAAACAAAACAACGTTGTGTTCAAGTACTCATGCAACATAAACAAAGACGGTATGCTTTGCAACGAAGAGCGCATTGCTCACAGAACGCAAACATTACCCCAAAGGTTGATTTATCACATGCAAAACGGAGATATTAGATCTCAAATCACAAAAGCACACACTACCATAACACGGGACCAACTGAACGAAAGCACAGTTAAAATCTCAAAGAACAATGAAAAAAGAATCTGAAATGTTTGGAGGCAGTTTTGATAAGAAACCACATGGCGAATATTAACATCCAACAAAACATATCCGGACATTTGGAACTTTTCGGGGCACTCCGCGTCGCGCCACCAAGATATCGACAAGTCCTGGAACACATTTGATCCATCACCTCTCCCAATATTCCTTTTTTAATATTTATATACTTTTATGTAGCCTTATAAATGAAATTATCACAAGATGCCTGCTGTATAGATGTATATCTATATACTTCCCCTACCCTCTAGCTTTCATGCAACCATGTCATATAAGGATTCTGATAATATACATAGTTTCACTTAGCTTGGGGTTTGAACAATTTCTAAACGCGTTGAACTAGAAGTGGCGAAGATTAATGGTGAATCTTCACTGTAGAATCTTATTAACCTTTTGTCCGGCGACTTGATACTTATTCGGCCAGTTTTCCAACATAGTACTGTTCGACCAGCTATCTAATTGCAGACTGTTCGGCCGGCTATCTAAATGTACTCACCGACGATTTCGATCGTTACGTTCTAGAACGAATTTGCGCACGCGCAGAACGTTCATGTATATTTCCTAATTATTCTATTTATTTCAAAAGGGAAATTATTTTCAACTTTAATGGTTATTCTATCGTTATTTATTTAATTATTATTAGGGGATTTAATATTAATCATTAGGAAAACTGGACAAAGGCACTTTACTTGTCATCATAGATTCTAACATCGATCACGTAATTTCGTCATCGACCTCGAATTCTATTTCCAATGAGCCTAAATTACTAACACACTCCCAACAGGAGATTACAATTTTAAAAATGCAATGGAGAATAGTTCAATGATATTCGTTATCCAAGGTTGAATTACCTCAATTTGAAGTTAAATTTGATAAAGTGCAAGGTCATTAAATATCCTTGTTTCTTAATTCAATACAAGAGTAGCATTTCGACTTTCTTCGATGTACCAAAAGTTGTATTTATTACAAATTACTGCCTAAGTTTATTTAAGAGAGTAGAAAAATTTACACTTCAATACTGTAAGTAAAGAGTATCGTAAATAGATTAAATTGATATACTCACTCTTAATGTTACGAGTTTAAGTGTCACAATTTAGTTCTCCCATTGAAATGTATGTAATATGCATACATTATACATACATTTATATATATATATATAAAATATATACTATATTATAATATAATATATATAATATACATGTATAATATATATGTAAACAAAGAGAGAAGTTCGTTACGATAACCGTTGTCAGATATTATGAAAATTATTTCCTTGGCTGCGGACCCCAAGGGCGTATATATAAAGATGCAACAGCTTGAGGAACAAGCCATCACTCACTCAGGTCGCCGGGACCCACGTCCTAGCCTTTTTGTTTGCTCATTTCTATGTTTATATGTTCATGTATTTGTATACTTATGTACATATGTATTCATTTTTATATAATTTTCATTTGCTTCTTCATCATTTATCTATTTGTTTATTCATTTCATATATTTATCTACTCCCCTATTAATTAATTAATTCATTTATTAAATTATTTATTCATTTGTTCACTTATTTATGTTTTTTCTGATTATTTATTTGTTTAGCTATTCATTTATCTATTCATTACTTGCTATTTGATCATAATCTCATTGACCGGTTGATTTATTTATAATTACTTTACTTATTTATTAATCAATTCATTTGTTATTTGTC
>NC_134789.1:70226877-70239377 GCF_046742065.1 Oratosquilla oratoria
CCTAATCTAACCTAACCTAACATAATCTTTATTCCACTGGGGTGACAATTCTTCAGGTGGGATCTCATGGGGAAATGATTCTTCATGTGGGGATTCTGGGGTAACAATTCTTCATGTGGGATCTCTTCCTCCTTCTTCCCCTTCTCCCTTTCCTCCTCCTTCTCCTCTTTCCCATCCAAACCCTCCTCCACCTCTTTATATTCTTCTTCTTCCTTCTCTTTATTCCAGCTGTACTTTTCCCTTCTCTATATTTATCTATCACCTTTTATTCTTAATTCTTCTCTTTCTTTTATTTTATCTTCGTCTTTTTTTTTTCTTTCTTTTTCTTTCTCCTCTTCCTTCTTCTTCCTCCTCCTCTTCTTCTTCCAGCTTATCACCTCTCTATTCCACCCTCGTGTCCCCGTCCTTCTTCGCCGTCCCCTTGTTGACACTATCGCTCTGAGACCACACAAGCAGACAAATTAGGAGAGACATCTTGTCGTGTCGAGCGTCGCCCTCGGGAGTGTCGGGGAGGGGAGGGGGGGCACGGAGCCCCCCCTACCGACGGCGCCGGCGGCAGGGGGGGGGGAATGTGGGGAGCGCTGTCGAGGAAGGAAAGGGGGGAGAGAGGAGAGGAGGAAGAAAGGAGTGAGAGGAAGGAGGAGAAAGGAAGTACAGGGAGAGAGAGAGAGAGAGAGAGAGAGAGAGAGAGAGAGAGAGAGAGAGAGAGAGAGAGAGAGAGAGAGAGAGAGAGAGAGAGAGAGAGAGAGAGAGAGAGAGAGAGAGAGAGAGAGAGAGAGAAATAGTGAGAATGAGAAACAGAGATAGATAAATAGATAGATAGATAAATAGCTAGATAGATAGATAGATAGATAGATAGATAGATAGATAGATAGATAGATAGATAGATAGATAGATAGATAGATAGATAGATAGATAGATAGATAGATAGAGAGAGAGAGAGAGAGAGAGAGAGAAGAGAGAGAGAGAGAGAGAGAGAGAGAGAGAGAGAGAGAGAGAGAGAGAGAGAGAGAGAGAGAGAGAGAGAGAGAGAGAGAGAGAGAGAGAGAGAGAGAGAGAGAGAGAGAGAGAGAGAGAGAGAGAGAGAGAGAGAGAGAGAGAGAGAGAGAGAGAGAGAGAGAGTTAAAAGGTTGACGGACGACTTAAAACGAGTAAAGAAGAGGAAGGAGACAAGAGGGAAGTCCACACAGAAAAAAAAAAAAAAAAAAAAAATTGGTGATAAAAGTGGGAAGAAAGAGCCCAAGAAATAGAAAGATAAAATAGAAATGAGAGAAAGAGATAGAAGGTGAAGAGGGAGAGGAAGGAAAGGAGAGGGAAGAGAATAGGAAAGGAGAGGGAAGATGAACAAGAAAGGGAAGAGGAAGTGGGGGAAGATAAAGGTCGCGTCAGAGCATGTCTGGGTGGAGACTCACATGGTTAGTGTGCATATAGATGGAAGATGTTGGATTGTGTGTGTGTGTGTGTGTGTGTGTGTGTGTGTGTGTGTGTGTGTGTGTGTGTGTGTGTGTGTGTGTGTGTGTGTGTGTGTGTGTGTGTGTGTGTGTGTGTGTGTGTGTGTGTGTGTGTGTGTGTGTGTGTGTGTGTGTGTGTGCGTGCATGCGTGCGTGTGTTTGTATGTGGGTGTGTATTTGTATATGTGTGTGGGTGTGTGGGTGTGGGTGTGTGCATGATCACGTACGAAGCTTTCCGATTGCCATTTATTTCTTTAATTTTTTTTTTCGTGTTACTTACGCGTGATGCGAGAGCAGCCCCCTGAGCCACCCGGATCTGCTAACAGGAACGGTAAGTGGAGAGAGGCTGACAAGAGGACGGAAGGAAGGAAAGATAAGAGGTAGTGACTGTCATACAATGGGAGGGACAACGAGAGAGAAAGAGGGAATGAGGGTGGGAGAGAGATAGAGAAAGGTTGGACACATACGAGAGGCAAAGAGGGTAAGAGGTTAGAGAGGAAAAGAGGGAATGAGGTTGGGAGAGAGGTAGAGAAAGGTTGGACACATAACGAGAGGCAAAGAGGGTAAGAGGTTAGAGAGGAAAAGAGGGAATGAGGTTGGGAGAGAGGTAGAGAAAGGTCGGACACATAACGAGAGGCAAAGAGGGTAAGATGTTAGAGAGGAAAAGAGGGAATGAGGTTGAGAGAAAGAGAGAGGTGGGTTGGACACATAACGAGAGGCAAAGAGGGTAAGAGGTTAGAACAGATACGTGGTTTCCTCGGGATAGAGAAAAATGAACGATGTGAGCCAGAAAGAAATAGGCAAGAACTCGTATACCAACAGGACAGTAAACGAATGGAATTAACTTAGTAGCAATTGTCGTGAGCGCTGAAACTATTGGATATGAATGACAGATGGTAAGGGACATGGGACTGCCTAGTGTAGGCCCTATGGTCTCTGGCAGCTTCCTCCATTCTTATGTTTTTATGTCCGTATGTTTGAAAACGACACCTATATGTTGGGGTCGGGATTCTAAAAATGCACTTAAGTATTGGACCGTAATTCTAAAATCACACTAAGGTATTGGGCTTGAATTCTAAAATCATACTTATGAGTTCAGGCCATAACTTTAAAACTATGTTTACATATTAGGGTCGTAATTCTGAAGCGAGACTTAAGTGTTGGGAAAGTTATTCGAAAACGCGTTTATGTGTTGGGCCGCAATTCTAAAATTACGTTTAAATGCCGGGACGTAATTCTAAAACCACATTTAATTATCGAACAAAGAAGAAGAACCAAGAGGGAGAAGGAGGAGGAGGAAGAGAAGGAGAAGGAGAGGGAGGAAGAGAAGAGAAAGGGGAAGGAGAAGGAAGAGAAGAGGGAAGAGGAGAAGGAGGAGGAGGAGGAGGAGGAGGAAGAGGAGGAGGTTAGGAGGATGCAGGTGGAGGTGTGTGGCCGTGGGGAGAGGTTAGCGTTAAGGAAGAGATGAAAATGGAAATATTTGTAAACAAAGATTTGGAATCTGTGGATAAACAGTGGGAGATGGGACGGGGAGGGGGACGGGGAGGGGGACGGGCTGACTGCGAGATGTCCAGGACGACAGAAGAGAGGAAAGAACAGGAGAAGGAGATGTAGAAGGTAGGAGAGAGTAGAGGTGGAGGAGAAAGGAAAGGAGGAGAGAAGAGAGAGACTGACAGACAGAGAGAGAGAAATAGATAGATAGATAGATAGATAGATAGATAGATAGATAGATAGAGAGAGAGAGAGAGAGAGAGAGAGAGAGAGAGAGAGAGAGAGAGAGAGAGAGAGAGAGAGAGAGAGAGAGAGAGAGAGAGAGAGAGAGAGAGAGAGAGAGGGAGAGAGAGAGAGAGAGAGAGAGAGAGAGAGAGAGAGAGAGAGAGAGAGAGAGAGAGAGAGAGAGAGAGAGAGAGAGAGAGAGAGAGAGAGAGAGAGAGAGAGAGAGAGAGAGAGAGAGAGAGAGAGAGAGAGAGAGAGAGAGAGAGGCAACAAAAAATGAGTCGAGCAAATAGATAAGAAGGACACAAAGAAAATAGAAAGTTACAAAGAAAAGAGAAGAGAAATATGACGGAAGAAAGGAGAAAGAAGGGAAATATAAAGAATACTAAGAGAGTGAGAATTAGAGAAAAAAGAGGATTAATAAAAAAAAAGAGAGAGCAAGAAAAGAGAAGAAAAATGGAAAGATGAGTGACAATAGGAATGCGAGGAGAGTATCAAGAGAGAGAAGGATATTAGTCATGGTAGTGGTAGTGGTAGTGGTAGTGGTAGTGGTAGTGGTAGTGGTAGTGGTAGTGGTAGTGGTAGTGGTAGTGGTAGTGGTAGTGGTAGTGGTAGTGGTAGTGGTAGTGGTAGTGGTAGTGGTAGTGGTAGTGGTAGTAGTAGTGGTAGTGGTAGTAGTAGTGGTAGTGGTAGTAGTAGTGGTAGTGGTAGTAGTAGTGGTAGTGGTAGTGGTAGTGGTAGTGGTAGTGGTAGTGGTAGTGGTAGTGGTAGTGGTAGTGGTAGTGGTAGTGGTAGTGGTAGTGGTAGTGGTAGTGGTAGTGGTAGTGGTAGTGGTAGTGGTAGTGGTAGTGGTAGTGGTAGTGGTAATTGTGGTAGTGATAGTGGTAATTGTGGTAGTGATAGTGGTTATTGTGGTAGTGATAGTGGTTATTGTGGTAGTGATAGTGGTAATTGTGGTAGTGATAGTGGTAATTGTGGTAGTGATAGTGGTTATTGTGGTAGTGATAGTGGTAGTGGTAGTGGTAGTGGTAGTGGTAGTGGTAGTGGTAGTGGTAGTGGTAGTGGTGGTGGTGTTAGTGGTAATTAATGGTAGTGGTAGTGATAGTGGTAGTGGGAGTAATGCAAGAGGTAATGGTATCGGTAGTGGTGGTGTGGGCAGTGGTGGTGTGGTTTGGGAGGAGGTGGTGGTGGTGCCTGTGGCAGTGATGATAGTGGTGGTGTTAGTGGTGGTGTTAGTGGTGATGGTGGTGGAGGTGGTGGCGGTGGTGGTAGTAGTGGTGGCTGTGATGGCGGTGGTGGCGGTAATGGTGATGGTGAAGAGGAGGAGGAGGAGGAGGAGGAGTATTGGAGGAAGAGCACGAGATGGAGAACAAATAGAAAGAGTAGGAGGAAGAAGAGTAGTTAGACGAGGATGAGTTAAAGGACGAGGACAAGGAGGAGTAAGAAGAAGAGGTAGAGGGGGAGGAGAAGGAGGAGAAAAAGGAGGAGGAGGAGGAGGAGAAGGAGGAGGAGGAGAAGGAGGAGGAGGAGAAGGAGGAGGAGAAGGAGGAAAAGGAGGAGGAGCAGAAGTAATGAGATGAGTAGTTAGACGAGGAGGAGTTAGAGGACGAGGACAAGGAGGAGTAAGAAGAAGAGGTAGAGGGGGAGGAGAAGGAGGAGGAGGAGGAGGAGGAGGAGGAGGAGGAGGAGGAGGCGGAGGAGGAGGAGGAGGAAGAGGAGGAGGAGGGGAAGGACGAGGTTGAGAAGGAGGAGGAGGAGGAGGAGGAAAGTAAATAAAAACATATTTTCTAGCGCTGGATCTCGAAGAAATAAACAAAACCCGGAGTAAACTGCAACAGTTACTGTGGAGAGTGGAATAATCTCCTCTTCTTCCTCTTCCTCCTCTTCTTCCGAAAAAGAGGGAAAGGAACTTCTCGATTTGCTCTTCTTCCCCTCCTCCCCTCCGTCCCACTTTATGAGTTTTTTGTTTTGTTTTTATTTAATTTGATTTCTCCCACAGTTTGATTTTGTTTGCTGCTTCTCTTTAACGTCGCCCACAAAGAATAATTTTCTTCCTCTATATTTGGCTCCAGTATGATTTCACTCACCTGATTTCCCACCCACACCTTCGGAGACTCCAGCCTCTAGATTTCAAACCTAGATAACTACCTAGAGTGTCCCTGGGTCGAAAGGGTGACGAGCAACCTAGTAAACTGCGCTGGCAAAAGGCTTTGAAACTATATACTGTGTGTCGTCCGTACCTATAAAGCTTCTGAGTAAGCAACATGTTACGAGAGGAGTGCTCCAGGGTTCTGCGCAAGGTCACCGTTTTTATGTGTACAGTTGTATAACTTGAGCTAACCAAGGGGTAACAGAGAACTATAAGGAAGTTCGTGGACAATAAGGTGTTATGTGAACTGGTGAATGATGGTGTGAGATTGTTCCGATAAGTCGTTATCTAAATCGCCCTTGCAAAATTCCCCCAGAACCAAAGCTTTTTTTTTGTGCTTGTTGTAGGTTTTGGAAAAAAAAATATCGCAAAAATATGCAAGAAGCTTATTAGAAATAGATCATGGCTATTACATGGAGAATACAAAAGGAACGAGTGAATAAAATAAACCTTTAAGTGAATGGATACATAGCCAGATGATCTGAAAGGCGGATGAAGGAATCAACAGCAGCAATTGTGATCCTTTGTCTTTCTGTTCTTCGACTTCACCTACGAACTTCGAAGGCCCCTTGTGTACTCCATGACAACGACCATTTATGTCAGACATCGTCTCCCTTGTATTTTTCTTTTTTATTCTTATTTCATTTCCTGAAGTTCATTTATCTATTTATGTATCTATTCATTTACTTATCTTTTCTATTTACTAATTAATTTAATTAAATTTTATCGTTGATACATTTACTTATTTATTTATCTATTTATTAATTTAATTGTTCATTCATTTACTTAGTTATTCGTTTTATCAGCTATTTATTCATCTTTCTATTTTTCATTTGGATGAAAAAAAAAAAATCTTAAACCCCCGTAACACCTTTTAGGTAGTGAAGGGTTTAATTTTGTTTTGATTAACCCTTTCCATGAAAGGTGGTACTTTTCCATTCATGTTGGCTGCTGCCAGCCGACTTTATTCATCTCCGCGAACCCGCTAGGTAATAAAGGGATAAACATGCTTAGTTTATCTTACTTATCAATTAATTTGTTTACCTAAATATCTATTGATCTGTTTATCTATATATTCATTGATTCATTTATCTATTTATATATTTATTAATTCATTTACTTACATATTTATCTATTTATTTATTCATTTATTATATATTAATTCATTTATCTATTTATTTAAAAGTAGAATTCTAGAAATACACCAATGTGATAGCATGGCATTATGTTTCTCTGAGCTTGTGCGTTCATTGTAAAAGAAAAAGAAAACTTAAAATTACTGGCATCACGATCAGCATTGGGTGGTCACAATGTCACGGGACCCTTTGTTTAAATAAAAAGAAAAGGGGAGAGGAATGAATGAAGTCGATGGTGAGAAGAGGACGTAGGGGTGGTCACTGCGTCAGCGGAGGCGGGAAAAAATTAGGAGGAACCGCTTCAGGAATGTCCATAAGGGCGTTCGGAGGACACGTCCACCCGCCCGCACGCTCGTGCTCGACGCCACCGAAGCTGATGTTAACAAGGGGAAGTCTCTCTTTCTCTCTTCTCTCTCTCTCTCTCTCTCTCCCTCTCTTCTCTCTCTCTCTCTCTCTCTCTCTCTCTCTCTCTCTCTCTCTCTCTCTCTCTCTCTCTCTCTCTCTCTCTCTCTCTCTCTCTCTCTCTCTCTCTCTCTCTCTCTCTCTCTCTCTCTCTCTCTCTCTCTCTCTCTCTCTCTCTCTCTCTCTCTCTCTCTCTCTCTCTCTCTCTCTATCACTCTCTCTCTCACCTATCTCTGTCTGTCTGTCTGTCTGTCTGTCTGTCTGTCTGTCTGTCTGTCTGTCTGTCTGTCTGTCTGTCTGTCTGTCTGTCTGTCTGTCTGTCTGCAAAGTCTGTCTGTTTTCACGTATATAAAAGAAACTGGAGAAGGATACAAATTAAGAAGATGCAGTATCAAATTATACTGCAGGAGGAAGAGCAGCAGGAGGAGGAGGAGGAGAGAGGTGGAGAAAAGAGGAAGGACTATTGTTGTTGTTGTTGTGGGCTGCATTTTACCAGCGTTTCCATCTTTGTGGACCTACTTGAGCCGAAAAAGGAAGGAAGAAAAATTGGAATAAAAAGAGGACTATGGATGTGAAGAAGGAATGAGATAGAGAGGAGGAAGAGTAGGAATATGATGAAATGGTGAAGGACAGAAAAAGGAAGATAGAGAAGAAGTGAGGAAAGAAGAAGGGGATACTAAGGTGGAAGAGAAGAAACAGGAGGGAGAGAAGGAAGAGGAAGATGAGGATGAAGAAAAGGAAGAAGAAGAGGAAAAAGGAGAAGGAGTAGAAAGAGGAGGAAGAAGAGGAGAAAGAAGGTGAAGAGGGGAAGAGGAGGAGAAGGAAGAACGTTAAAAAGAAGAACAAGAAGAGGAAGAAGATAAAGATAAGCAAAATCAGGAGGAAGAGGAGGAAGAGGAAAAACAAATGAAAGAGGAGAAATAGGAGGAAAAGGATGAAGCAGAGGTAGAGAAGAGAAAAGAAGAAGATTAAGAACAGGAAGAAGAGGAGTAGGAGGAGAAAGAGGGGGAAGAAGAAAAATGAGAGAAGAAAGAGGAGGAAGAGGAGGAAGAGCAGGAAGAGGAGAAAAAGGAGGAAGAGCAGGAAGAGGAGGAAGAGGAGAAGAAAGAGGGGAAAAGGAGAAATAGGAGGAAGCTGAGAAAGAACAGGAAGAGGAAGAAGATTAAGAAAAGAAAGAAGAGGAGGTACAGGAGAAATAGGAAGAAGAAAGAGAAGAGGTGGAAGAGAAGGAAAAGGAAGAAGAAAAGAAAGGGGAGAAAGAGGAGGAAGAAGAGGAAGAAGAAGATTAAGAAGAGAAAGAAGAGGAGGAAAAGGAGGAAGAGGAGGAATAGTGGAAGAAGAGAAAGAGGAGAAAGAGGAAGATGAGGAAGAAGAGGAGAAAAAGGAGTAAGACTGAGGAAAGGGGGAAAAAGAGAGGGAGGAAAAAGGATAAGAAGAAGAAGAAAAGAAAAAAGAGGAGAGGTGAGTGGTGAAGAAAAGAGGAAAGAGGAAACGTAGGACAAAGGGGGGAGAGAGAGAGAGAGAGAGAGAGAGAGAGAGAGAGAGAGAGAGAGAGAGAGAGAGAGAGAGAGAGAGAGAGAGAGAGAGAGAGAGAGAGAGAGAGAGAGAGAGAGAGAGAGAGAGAGAGAGAGAGAGAGAGAGAGAGAGAGAGAGAGAGAGAGAGAGAGAGAGAGAGAGAGAGAGAGAGAGAGAGAGAGAGAGAGAGAGAGAATAGTGGGAAATGGAGGGAAGGGAGAAAGTGATGGGGCAGAGAAAAAGGAAAGGGAAGAGAAGGGGGATGGGAAGGTGGGGGATGGGAAGGTGGACGATGAGGGAAAGGGGGAGGGGGAGGGGGAGGGGGAGGGGGAGCTGTGGGGTGGTGTGGGGAAGGTAAAAGGAAAGGGAAAGGGAAAAGGTAGAAAGGAGGCAAACAAGGGTAAGAAGGGAGAGGGGAGGGAGTAAGAGAATAGGAGTGATAGGAGAAAGAGAGGAGGAGGAAAAGGACATAAGGACGAAGAAGATCAAGATAAGAAAGAGGAAACGCTTCTCCTACAAAAAACAAAAAAAAAAACGAAAAATTTATAAAACAAAGACTCAGAAGAGGGTGATGGAATACGGAAACATAAAAAGGGGAGAGTGCAGACACGCTGGGGGGGCGGGAGAGACGAGAGTGGCGAAGAAAGTAAGGATGATGTGAAGTAGTGAGTTCGAAGCGCTCTGAGTATCGAAGTGGGGTTGGTCATGAACCGTGGACTGGCGGGATCGCGGGTTCGAATCCCACTGATTACCCATTATAGTGATGTGGACAGGATAGTGGCCAGTTATCCCTTCACCTTATGAACTTTACGTACATACATGCACACATATATATATACGTACACAAATATATACATACATACAGTACATACATGCATACATACATACATACATACATACATACATACATACATACATACATACATGCATACATGCATACATACATAAAGATAAATATGCATGCATACATATATACATACATACACAGGCATACATACATGTGTACATGCATACATACATACATACATAAATATAAATATATACATGCATACATATATACATATATATACTCATGCATAAATACATACATAGATACATACATACATATTTATATGTATGCATACATACATACATACTTACATACATACACACATACATATTATACGTACATACATACGGATATACATGCATACATACATACACACATACGTACATATATACTTACATACATACATACATAGATACATACATACATAAATACATACATACATAAATACATTCATACATCCATACATACATACCGGTACATACATATGTACAGTACATACATATATACTGTACATACATACATATTTACATACGTATATACATACATATATACGTACATACATACATACATATACATATATACATACATGCATGCATACATATATACATACATACATACATACATACATATATACATACATACATACATACATACATACATACATACATACATACATACATACATACATACATACATACATACATACATACATACATATATACTGTACATACATACATACATACATACATACATACATACATACATACATACATACATACATACATACATACATACATACATATATACTGTACATACATACATATATACATACATACATACATACATACATACATACATACATACATACATACATACATACATACATACATACATATTTACATACATACATACATACATACATACATACATACATACATACATACATACATACATACATACATACATACATACATACATACATATAGATATATTTTATATGTGCATTGTACAATCATATATACATACATACAAAGGGTTCAACATTGGACACTTATAAATGATGATCCTACAAGATTTATGTCGAAGAGGCTCATCTCCGCGGCACCCATCTTTATACCAAATGAACATAATCTCCATTTCGAGTTGCATCCCAGAGGGGCTGGCATTCGGTCTCCGGAATTACGCCCTATGTATCTATCAACTTGAAGTGTGTTCTGTTTTCACATGAGAGCTGACATCTATCGACTGCTCCCTTCCCTCTTCTCCTCTTCCTCCTGACATTTGGTGGACCATAGAGAGATCTAAACAAACACAGCAAGAAAACAAGCCAAAGCTTCTTCCCAGAGATCTTTGGGGAGACCCGTGTACCGTTACCTTGTAATGTGGGAGTGCGGGCCCCCTTTCCTTGAGACTCGAGACAGCAGATATCATCTCGTTCATTTATACATTTATGGATCCATACACAGTGGTGAATAGAATAATGTGGCGCCAGGAAGAGTGAGTAGGAAAGTGGCAGCAGGTACGGGAAGGATGAGGGTGTAACATTACGTGAACGTTACTTGTGCTTTAGTGCCAAGGGAGTAAAGGAGACTCGAGTGAGTTTGATGACTTTATTCTGGTTAGCGAGAGTGTCGACCTAGGCTGGGTCGTCGGGCAGGGCTCCGAGGTCTGCCCTAACCACAAAAGTGACCGCGAGCCTTGGGTCGCGCACTGCTGGTTACAAGTACCAAAAAGAACTGAACATGAACTCCAAAACCTGGCATCTTATATACGCACCCTGCGTACGCTAAAGTAGCAAACGACCCAGCCTGACCGAAACATACCTCGACAGGGCGTAGGTTGTGCTTTCATGAGGATACAAATGCCTGTAGTACAGGCGTAATACGGACTTACCTACACAAAAGTAATACAAGGCCGAAGGCCAGCTGTTTCTACAACACATATACATTCCTTGTCCATCCCATTTCTGCAGCGGCGATACTATAAGCCAAAATATCGCGTAGAAGCACATGTGGGGGACTCTGTTCATCACATGGGTGTTACTTTGCCTCCTCAGCACCTCCTCTTCTACCCCCTCCTCCCCTCTCCCCCCTCTTCCCCTCTCCCCCCTTGTCCTTCTCCCCTTCTCCCCCTCCTACTTCTACCTCACTGCCACTGCCCCCAGCCCTGGGATGTGTTCATTTATTTCATGACATAAAAAAAAAAAAAAAAAAAAAAAAATCGCAAAATCATTCAAGGGTTAAGGTTGAAGGGATTCTGGTGGGAGGCGAAGGTGGGAGGGACATTCCTGTTGCGTGAATCAGAATTGGGAAAATGGATTGGGTGGGGACCCTGAGCAAGATAAAACCGTCTAAAGCCGGAAATTGGAGAGACAGAAAAGAAATGGGTGAAACACCAATTAAGGAAGAAGAAGACGAAGAAGAAGAAGAAGAAGAAGAAGAAGAAGAAGAAGATGAAGAAGAAGAAGAAGATGAAGAAGAAGAAGAAGAAGAAGAAGAAGAAGAAGAAGAAGAAGAAGAAGAAGAAGAAGAAGAAGAAGAAGAAGAAGAAGAAGAAGAAGAAGAAGAAGAAGAAGAAAAAGAAGAAGAAGAAGAAGAATAAGAAGAAGAAGAAGAAGAAGAAGAAGAAGAAGAAGAAGAAGAAGATAAAGAAGAAGAATAAAAAGAGGAAGAAGAAGAAAAACAAGAAAAAGAAGAAGATGAAGAAGAGGAAGAAGGAAATAGAAAGGAAAGAACAAGAGAGAAGGAATGGACGAGAGAAGGAGAGAGAGAAGTGGATACTATACGTCAACAAACCACAGGCTCACTTCAACAATAACAATAACAATAACAACAGCAATAGATGAACATTGCCACGTGATTTGATTCAACTGAGGCAATCCTCTTCACCCCAAAACATCCACAGACGTCTCAGGTGTTCAAAGATTTCTATCACTAACAGAGTGATCCATGATGATTCAATTAGAATAAGTGACTGAACAGTAGGATAACCAGCGTAAGTATCTATCTGCACACGCACAACACACGCACAACACACACACACACACACACACACACACAGTTGGTAGAGCGCTGAACTGCCACTATAGTGGCCCGTAGTTCTTGGTTCGAATCCTGCCTAGGGCCGTAATTATTTCGGTACCGCTGCGCTTCGGGTCGTTACTCTGACTCTCGTGGGGGGGGGAGTTGGGTGTGTGTGTGTGTGCAAGGTCATAGCATTACCCATAGATCGGACCTACGAGCTCTGAGCTCTCTTCCAGGAGGGAAATAGCTGTCGATCACGAGTCCAACACGTGATCCAAA
>NC_134789.1:70246877-70251877 GCF_046742065.1 Oratosquilla oratoria
CCTGAGGAACTCCACTCGTAACATTTTTCCATCCAGAAGTTTTGCCATTTAAAACAATTCTGTTTTCGATCATTCAACCAATTTCTAGTCCAACTTAATAGGCTGCCACTTACTCCGTGTGAAGCTAATTTAGCAAGTAGTCTTTCGTGGAGGACGGTATCAAAAGCTTTTGCAAAGTCTAGATATATTAAATCTATATTGTTTCTTTTGTCACAATTCGAGATGACTGTGTTGTATAATTTGAGTAAATTAGTCATGCAAGAACGTTTCCGTCTGAATCCATGCTGATTATCATTTATCAAACGGTTATTTTCTAAATGATGTTCGATAGCATCTCTGATGATAGTTTCCATGATTTTTCCTACGGTTGAATTCAAGCTTATAGACCTGTAGTTATTTGGTTTCTTTTTTTCACCTTTTTCGAACATTGGAGTGACGTTAGCTAGCTTCCATTCTTTTGGGACATCTTCGGATATGATGGATTTTTTTGTAAATAATTTCTAATGGATCAACAATCACATTTTTCATTTCCTGTAAGATTCTTGAGTGCCAACCATCAGGCCCTGGTGTTTTATTAACTTTGAGTTTCTCTATACATCTTTTAATTTTTTATTTTGTTATATTTAACGTAGTGAGTAAGCTTACCCTAGACTTTTCACAGGTTTCAGTTTGGAGTTCACTTTGTGGTGTTTCGTTTACGAATACCGAGCTAAGATAGTTGTTTAAAATATTAGACATTCCTTCGTTTAAATACTCAAGTTGACTGTCAGCAGATAATATTGGGCCAATGTGATTCCTAATAACCTTTTTATCTCTAATGTAACTGTAAAATTCTTTGGGGTTCTCTTTAGATTTATCAGCGATATTCATTTAGTATTGTCGTATTTGTTTTTTATTGTCTTTTTTAAATCTTTCTATATTATTACATATTTTTGAAAGTCGTTAGGTGCACCTGA
Source organism: Oratosquilla oratoria (assembly GCF_046742065.1). NCBI lineage: Eukaryota > Metazoa > Arthropoda > Malacostraca > Stomatopoda > Squillidae > Oratosquilla > Oratosquilla oratoria. The sequence goes on from NC_134789.1 coordinate 70,247,834, forward strand.
GCACTTGTATTTCTTATAAGCCTGTCTCTTTTTAGCAATACTTTTTTCAGTTTCTTTGTCGAGCCATTTTGGACGAGCCTGATTGTAAGTATGAATTATCTTAGTAAGCGTATTTTGAAATATTTCCCACATCTGATCTACAGGTCTTTCGCTTTAAATTGCCTCCCAATCTATAAGGTGAATCTCCTGACGCAGTCCTACTACGTGCTGAACTAAGTAATTGTCACCGAGAAAATCTATCAAGCGATTAACTATATAGCCATGTTCCAGGGTCATCCAGTTAATCTCAGTAAAATTGAAATCACCCATTATCAATAATTCCCGGTTGCAGAAACTAGACAGTTCTTGAAAAAAAAATCGTCTGCAAATGATAATGTTTTTGGTATATATATTACACCTACATTATTTTTTTTTGTCCATTTGTTTGGGTTAATTCTACCCACAAACTATCATATGCATCCTGTTTTACTTTCTCTAAAACACAGGCATGGGTATTGTTTTTAGCGGATAAAAGAACACCCTCACCTTTCTTGTGGTTTCTATCGTAATGAAAGTGTTTAAATCCCGCAATATTAAATTCAGCTTAAAACTCTTTACCATTTAACCTTGTCTTGGTTATTCCTATTATATTGAGATTTTCGCTTTTGGCATATGCCTGTATTTCTTGAAACTTATTCCTAATACTACGAGCATTAAAGTACATGGTATTAAGAAACTCGTGATTATTTCTTTTTGACTCGTTTTGTATTTCAACATGATGCCTTACATTATAATTTTGTTCTTTATTGACACATTGCTCTATAATGACATTTGGTACTTCACTGACGTTCAATGCCTCATGGACATTCGCCCCATCACGGACACCTGATCCCTATCGTTCATTTGATATCTTGTGTACACTTTGCCCCACTACGTCTACGCGTTACACACCGGCCATCCGTCGTTCGCTGACAGTCTGTCCGGCATCCCTTCCTAAAATGATATTCTGTCCTCCACTGACATTATATCCTACGGTGATATTTTGTCCTCTACTCTCATTGTATACCATCGTGATATTTTTTCCTCACCTATCATTATAACCCATAGTGATATTTTGTCCTCCACTATTAATATATCCCATTGTGATATTCTTTTCTTTGACATTATATCCTAGTGTAATATTTCGTCCGCTACCGACATTATATCCTAAAATGATATTTTGTCCTACACTGACATATTGCTGTACATTATTACTATACCCTACTCTGTTTTCTCCAATACACTCTATTTCCCTTTCCTTTGAGTTTCTACCCCAAAAAAGGAACTAGTTCATTACAAGCTCCCACAGTGAGGTTTGTAAGAATATCTTTGGGTCTGCGAGTAAGGTGGATCCTATCAGAAAAGAGATACCAAGGATTAAGAAAGTGGTATCCCGGTTGCGTGCACAATCGTGATATCCTCTCATTCATCCCTATGGCTCTACTGTTCCAACACGTGCCAGCATAGATCCTCGGAAGGATCCCACAGACTACGTAACGGCTCCCAAGCTCCTTCATCTCCCGAAGAAGGACCTTGTAATTCCAAACAAGTTCCTCTGATCTCACCCTACCCACATAGTTACTTCCCGTATGAACAATCGTAACCGTGTTCGTCCGCCTTTGCTCCCTGATGGTCTGGGTACAATCAGCGATCCCACGGCTCGGTTGACATACAATGTCAGTGCAATTGCAATGTCGTTTAGTCTTCCACTGCAGGATGTCGTCATAGCCTCACACCATGGAGTTCCCACTACCAAGAACTCCTGATTTTCAGCCACCTCATCCTCCAGCAAAGCAAAAAGATTGGCTAGACCCAGCGGTTGCTCCACAGGGGATCCGTTTACCGAACGCAGGCTCGACAAACGGAACCCCACGGAGCGCCACTCGCTCATGGCAGTGTCAGAAGTAGAAGAGGTGGAACGCTCTTTGGGCTACGGGGAAAATGAACTCTTCTCACAGAGCGCGTTCATGAGAAGACGAATTTCCTCCTCACACTTTATGAGACAGTCCTCCAGGTTCACACAATCTTCATAAGCCATTTCGTTCCTCCTTCGGCAATACACACGACAAAGAGAAAATATAAAACAACAAAAGAAAACAAAAGTGGTCACTAAATAAACTAAATACACGAAGCTTACCTTATAATATTACTCTTACCTTTGGAGTACTCTTTTGATTATAAATTACTAGAACACTACACTTTATCTTATACTTGTAACTGTATAGCGCATACGTATACAATTACAAAAACACAACACAACTACTAGTCACTATTTGAAGATATAAACTTCACAAGAAGTAATAAACTTAACACGAGGTATACGTAGGCTGGTGTCTCAACAGAAGACGAGTTCTCAAGCTGATGTCACGGAGCAGACCTCAGCTTGTAGTCACCTTTTTTGAATATGGGAGTAATGTTAGCTAGCTTCCATTCTCTTGGGACATCTCCGGCTATGATGGATTTCTTGAAAATAATTTCTAATGAAACAACAATTTCATTTTTCATTTCCTTTAAGATTCTTGGATGCCAACAGTCAGGCCCTGGTGTCTTATTAACTTTAAGTTCCTATATACACCTTTTATTTATTTATTTATTTTTTGTTATATTTACCGTAATGAGTAAGTTTACCCTAGACTTTTCACAGGTTTCAGTTTGGAGTTCACTTTGAGGCGTTCTGTTTACGAATGCTGAGATGAAATAATTGTATAGAATATTACACATTCCTTCATTTAAATATTCAAATTGACCATTAGTAGATAATTAGGGACCAATGTGATTCCTAACAACCTTTTTATCTCTAATGTAACTATAGAATTCTTTGGGATTCTCTTTGGATTTATCAGCGATATTCATTTCGTATTGTCGTTTTCGTTTTTTTATTGTCTTTTTTAAATCTCTCTGTATTAATACATAACTTTGATAGTCATTTGATGCACCCGAGCACTTATATTTCTTGTAAGCCTGTCTCTTTTTAGCAATACTTTTTTCAGTTTCTTTGTCAAGCCATTTTGGGCGAGCCTGATTTGGGGGACGTCTGTCCTTAAAAGGAATGTAAGTATGAATCATCTTAGTGAGCGTATTTTGAAATATTTCCCACATCTGATCTACAGGTTTCTCGCATAATTTTGCCTCCCAATCTGTAAGCTGAAGCTCCTGACATAGTCCTATGAACTGAGGTTTTCTGAAATCGGGAATTTTAGAAACACAAGTATCTATTCTATTTTTTTTTTTTAGTAGTTTGAATCTAATTAAGTTGTGATCGCTGTTTGCAACAGTTTCACCGACTTCTACATCGGTTATCATGCTTTCGCGGCTAGTGACCAATAGATCGAGTAAGTTTCCATGTCTTGTGGGCTCTTTTACATGCTGAACTAAGTAATTGTCACCGAGAAAATCAATCAAACGACTACCTACTGTATATGGCCATGTTCAAGGGTCATCCAATCAATGTCAGTAAAATTGAAATCGAACATACACAAAATTGAAATCACTCATTATCAATAAATCCCGGTTGCATAGACTAGACAGTTCTTGAAATAACAGTTTGTCGTCTGCCTATGATAATGTCTTTGGCCTATATATTACACCTACATTCATTTCTTATCCATTTGTTTCGGCTAATTTTACCCACAAACTATCATATGCATTCTGTTTCACTTTCTCTAAAACACAGGCATGGGTATTGTTTTTAACGTATAAAAGAACACCCTCACCTTTCTTGTGTTTTCTATCCTGATAAGATGTTTAAATCCCACAATATTAAATTCAGCTTCAAACTCTTTACCATTTGTATATATATATATATATATATATATATATATATATATATATATATATATATATAAAAGCTGAATAAAGAGAGTCACGGGTCTCGTTCCGAGTTTATTCCTGACCGGTTTCGCTTGTAGCTTCTTCAGAGGAATAAAGAAGCTACAAGCGAAATCGGTCAGGGATAAACTCGGAAAGAGACCCATGACTCTCTTTTTCCACCTTTTTCAACTTGTCACAATGTATATATATATATAT
>NC_134789.1:70264377-70271877 GCF_046742065.1 Oratosquilla oratoria
TATATATATATATATATATATATATATATATATATATATATATATATATATATATATATATACATATTAATGAGACATGATTTTATATTCCTTACCAAATGAGAACTACATGAAACAATTTCTTGGGAATTGTCCCAATCAAAGCAATGGTTGTAGCCTCTAATGTGAGCAAAAATCCCATTTGATGATTGGCCAGTACGGACACTATACTGTACTTGTGCTGTTTCAACCTAAATTTCAATTCCTTGCCAGTCTGATCAATGTAACAAGAATTGCAATTTTTGCAAGGAATACTGTAAACACAACCCGCCGAATTATCAGGCGAATTCTTGATAAGAAGTTCTTTGATTGTGTTGTTTTTAAACACAACATTAACATTAAAACTTTAATTAAGGACACGAGGAAGTTTCACCAAATTGGGATGAAAAGGAAGAACCAAAAGATTCGTTTTATTAAAAGGATCTTTTGGGGAAGAATCATCGTAGGACTTCCTGGCCTTGTATTGTGATCTAATTATCACATGTTTTGGGTATTTTAAGTTTGATGCTATTTCATAAATCCTTTTTATTTATTCATCTAAAAATTCAGGACTACAAACTCTAAAAGCTCTAAGAAACATGGAGGAAAAAACAGATCTTTGTATTAAGGTGGTGAGCAGAATAATAGTGAACATATAACAAAACGTTAGTGGGTTTGCGATGAAATACTATGCATTTGGCCACTTGCTCATAAGTTGGATAACTTTTTAGTTAATTTAAACAATTTAGTACCTTCTATAAAATTTAAAATTGAGACAGAACAAGACAACAAATTACCCTTTCTAGATGTTACCATTCACAGGAAAGAAAGGTCCTTCAGGTTTGATATTTTTCGCAAACCCAGTAACGTTTTGTCATATGTTCACTATTATTCTGCTTACCACCTTTCCAGGAAGAGGTCATAAACTCTGTAGGTTGTTCTTGTCGCCCCTCAAGAACTCCCCTCCTTCCCCACATCTATCTCACCCTCGACCTCAGCCCCACCACCACCCCACTCCCCTCTTCCATAACTCACATGTATAAATTCGGGTTGTCAGCGGCATTCTGACGCAATATCCATTATGTACAGGCGAGACATTTTTCAATCCAGCCCTAATGATCGCTTTTTTTTTTTTTTTTTTTTGTCACTTTCCCTCCCGACAATTTCCTGGATTTTGCACGATCTTGGGTAAATGTGTAAATATCAGGGTACTCCTCGTAGCCTCTGGGGTCATACATTTTCCATAATAAATCTGCTGGAAGGTTACTTTCCATGACCAGGTGTTTCTGAAATCATCTTAATGGTCGCGACAACGCAGTTTACTATTTTCTTGTTGACATTAATTTATTAGCTCAAAATTTTCCCTCGTTTCGTTAACGTATACCGTTATCATTATGTTCATTATCTATGATAGTTGTTGTTGCTGTTTTGTTTCATATACTTGTTCTATTACTGTTGTTGTTATTGCAAATGGTCTATCTATAAACGACTTGGTCACCTTTATTATAATAGATAAAAAGAATACGGAACTATTCAGAATATGTGATTGAAAAAAATCACGTTAATATATTCATACGGTACCTCAAAATACGTTTCACAAAAAAATTAAACAACTAGAACACTATTCTTCAAGAAACATTCTCTTTCCGTACCTAGAAATACATATCTTACTATTCAAGCCACTACCAAACTATTCTAATTAGTACTGTCGTACTCCCTCGTTAGGAAGGAGATTAAGTCTATCTAGACTGAGTTAACCCTTTTCATGTATTTCGCACCATAAATTTAAGCAACACCAGGTAAGCCACTATGGTGTAATACAAAGGCTGCATCGTTCACCAGGGATTAGTCCGGTGGTCTTGCATTGGATTCTAAAGGCATATCACTTGTATTCTTTCGTGCTGATGGGTACTTGCTCTCTTTCTTTACTTGCCACCAGAATATTCTATTCATCTCTATAGAGCCCTTTCTCGAATGATGTGTACTCTATAGTTTCATACATGTAATACATACAAACTATATTCTAGTATGAATGGACTTTTATGAGTCATCATTCTGATTTTATCTGAACATGATATTCCAAATATTTCCTTTGCTTTTCGTTGTCTCTTTTCATATTACCACTCGCCGATTTAATGAAGCGACCTTGCTGTGGATGTGCTGTGTCTTGCGACACTGCTTCTGACCCAGGGCAGTGGACAAGGTTCAGGAGGTTCTAAGATAAGAGGGAGGGTGGAGGGGTGTGGAGTGTATTCAGGGATGGAATGGGTGGGAATGATTTTATGCCTTTTTCTTTTTGGCTACCCCCCTTGTAAGGGGGAAAAAGCCTTGGTATATGTATGTACCACTTGCATAAAAAATAACTAACTTTGATGGCCCTGGATGACTCATTTCTACAGTATCATACAATAACTTACTGTACTTTTTTCTAATATGCTACGAGAATCGATGGAGATACAATTTTATCTCAAATATGTCCCCTTTACCTGAATAAGATTATTTGGGTTGACATAATGCTTTAGACCGTCATCTGTATTTTTTGTTTTTCTGATGTTGGCCAATTTCCTTCTATCATCTATACTTCTTGTCTTGAATTTTGAAACAATCTATGGTATCATTATTTATTTATTTATTCATTTATTTATTTATTTATTCATTTATTAATATTTATTTATTTATTTATTTATAATCTATTTGTTTTTCATTTATTTATTTATTTATCTATTTATTTATTTATTTATCTATTTATTCATTTACTTATTTATTTATTTTATTTGTTTATCTATTTATTTATTTATTTATTTATTTATTCATTTATTTATTTAGTTATTTATCTATTTATTCATTTACTTTCTTGTTCTTTCCATCAGGATTCTTGGGTGTCAGTTTTGGAGTAGTGCAGGCGTTTTATGGTCTTCTAGTGTTTGCATTAATCTATTTATCAACCTTATCTATTTGTGTTTATAGCATTCGTATTCATAGTAGTCATGACTGAAATTTGAATGAGTTTTTGTTTAATGACTTCCAGCCTGATTGGAGCTTCATCTGATTTTTTATATATAACTTGCTGTAAATACAGAACTAAAAATAAATGTTTTTTTTCTGTGTGAAGATCAGTGTTGAAGACTATGATATCCGTTAGATATTTCTATAATTAATCTGATCATTACCTAATTCAATTCATGACATTTGTTTCCATTCGATTTTTTTTTCTCCATAATTTCAACATATTTTTGAAAGAAAAAATACTTTGGGTATTCGATGAGTGAAAATTGTAAGACGATGTCTTTCCACAAGAAACCTTCTGCCCTCTCTGTCAACTACATTATTTATGGGGAAATGTAAATGAAATGCAATTATGAATAATCTAATTAAGGTATTAAAAAAAATCCTTTTATATATCCACATATTTCCACCTAATCTTGACACACAAATTACGAGCTATAGCTTGTGGTAAAGATGCTTACAAAATTCTTTTCAGTCCTATTCAGAAAATATTTTCATGATTCTAAGTAAATGTTCCCTTAGGAATATTATTCTAGATATTACAAAGGATTACAAAGGTGGATCATGCCGACAGGAGACCTTTTGGTCTATAACTAGGTCGAATGCGAAAAAAAATATAAATAAATAAAAATTCATAATAATATAAATTATAATAAATAAAATACATAGAATAGATGAATAGGTATAGTTAAATAATAAACAAACAGGTAAATAGTAAATAATAATGAATTGATAGATAAATAATAACACATGAAAATCAAGCAAATAATAAACAAACAAATAATAACAAACAAATATTTACGCAACGATTTGTCTCGGATAGCCACAATCACTCCTCCTTTCCCATGCCATCTATGTTTATCTCGCATGTTTATTCAGTGGACAGGATGCAGGGATGACCCATCATCCAGGAGGTGCCAAGATAAGAGGGAGGGAGGAGGGTGGAGGGGAGTGGAATATATAGGAAATGGAATGGATGGGAGTGGTTTCTATGCCTTTTTCTTTTTGGCTACCCCCCATGTAGGGGGAAAAAGCCTTTGGTATATGTATGTATGTTTATTCTGGTTGCCGCTGTGAGGTTTTATTCATCTGAGGGAAACCATTACCAAGGTCATCTGAATAGAATCGCCCGACGGCATGCAGAATAAACATACAAATCGAAATTGAGTTGAAAAAGTACTGTAATCATCTGTCATTGAATGTTCATGATAAGAGAACGGTGAGTGTGGACGTATAATAAGTAAATTAAAATGATGATATTGTTATTGTTATATAAAGAATAAGCCATGTTCGAGTAGTATCACTGGCGATATTTGGAACAATTCCAGCCAACATTTAGTAACACCTATCTTATCTTAAACTAACCTATCATTTCTTATTTTACCCTAACCTAAACTAACGTAACATAACGTGGCCTCTCCTTTCCAATACTACCTTAACCTAACTTAGCCTAGCTTAAGCTAACCTAACGTAACGCAACCTAACCTATCCTACCCTAGCCTAGCCTAACATAGCTTAACCTAGCCTAAGCTAACCTAACCTTGCTAACTTCCTTTAGCCTAACCTACCCTAGCCTGGCCTAGCCTAACCCAACCTAACCTAGCCTAAGCTAACCTAACTCAACTAACTTATGCTACACTAGCCTAAGCTAGCCTAGCCTAACCCAACTAACGTAACCCAACTACCAAAGGTAACGAAAGGTCCAAGAATTAATTAATTATATGTGATGTCAACATAGAGTTACCAATTTCTTGGATATACTCAACACCTGTAATTCTCGTGCCTTTATGGCTTCATCAGATGTTGAGTCACTATTCCCTAATGTACCCGTCGATCGAGGCATCAACTACATTTTGGAAAGAGTGCACAGAAACAGTGACATGCCTACCCTGAACATACCTAGAATTGCCTTTGACATCTTCTGGAGCTTTGTGCGAAGACAGTGATTTTAGCTGTCTCAGAGGTAACCTATATTTCTAGGTGTATGGAATTACATTAGGTCTTCTTTAGGGGTTTAGCCGAGGATTTGCTGTAGGTAACAAGACGACATCTTTATTAAGGTGAAAGAAGAGAATAGAAGTGAAGCTATTTGCAATCATGTACAAAAAGCATCTGGACTTTATGGTTGCAAAGCTAAAGAAATTGGCCACTTACTGTCAGTGAACAAATCCTCCGTCAGGAAGCAGACACCTTTCAGTGTTTCCATATTGTGTATAGGTTTAACTGAAAAGGGGAACTGTGTAACCCTTCCTGTTTACACTGGCATGGTAACGTTGAAACTGGCAAACCGCCTGAGTTGTCACAGTTACACAGGGGCCCTAAGAAATCACATGAAAGAACCGCATCGAGTCATCATCATAAAGTAGGCCCTCAAGGAAGACACAGAAATACTAGCTACTTATCACGACACTCGAAGGCTTCCCATACTTAAATATCTAATCGTCATAGAACTGCACCATACAATAAATACAGGTTGCACCAAGTATGAGGCGGTCCGCAGCCAAAAGAGTTACTGGCCTCTCCTAGTCTCAACACCGTTGCCGTTTCTCTTAATTCATCCATTTTTCGACTCTGGGTGAAACTTTGACCTCTAATATGAGCGCAGTTGTGACCTCTCCCACTGAGTAATACTGTGACCTACCCTAACAACAATTTCTCCCGTTAAACACTGTACCTACAAGCATTTACCCTTATATGCATGCTTTTATTGACCACAACCCTTTTACAAATACAATATATAAAAATCAGTAATCGGCCCAATAAAAGGTGAGGATCCATCGCACGGGGCTCGTAGCTGCGGCCGATGCTGGTCCGGCATTCGAGCCTACAACTGAGCAAATACGAGACCAACGCGTTTCCAACTACGCCACCAGCGTTCAAAGTGACCCAACAAAAATCCAATAATCGTACATTTACCATACCTTAAGTTTATAAATCCCAGCTCTCCTCCCCACATCCTCATTGCTTATTCTATTCATCCTCATAACACCCAGCTATACTTCTTAAAGATTTTATCTCAAACATATTTAGGTTCCCCTTTTCTGTCGTTCCTTAAAATTCCAAATCTGATATATACACTGTCATTGACACAATCACTCTATCACACAATCGTCTCTTTGCTTTCATCCCCTCCAGATATTTTTTGGTTTTACTTACAGAAAAGAAAATGTCTGTGGGGGAATGAAGAATGTCTTGATATATAAGTACTTTAAAACAATAAAGTCCTGTTCGAGTAGGTTCTCAATAAACGAAACCCTGTAATTCTGGAAGATTAATTGATGACCACTTACAGAGAGCTCGGAGTCAGACTTCAAGAAAAAATAAAAAATAAAAAAAATAAATAAATAAACCAAGTAAACATTACCAATAAGGTTTCGAATGCGGATGATGTCATCACAATCGAAAAAAAATATTAAAAAGAAAAAATTACTGCCTGCAGACAGTGTTCATATATACATACATAAAAATTATAGTAAAAGCTATAGGTACATATAAACATAATATACATATAAAGAAAAAGAAAAATATAAGTATGTTAACATAAATCAAGTATATATATATACATACATACATACATATATACATATATATATATATATACATACAGTATATATATATATATATATATATATATATATGTATATGCATGAATAAGAATATGAATATGGATACAATTATAAATAAAGATATATAAATATTAATGTAAATATATATGCAAATGTTAATCTAAACCTAATCTAAATCTAAATCTAAATCTAAATCTAAATCTAAATCTAATTTTAAATCTAAATCTAAATCTAATATAAATGTAAATGTAAATGTAAATGTAAATGTAAATGTAAATGTAGATATAAATATAAATATGAATATAAAAATGAATATGAATATAAATATAAATATAAATATAAATACAAATTTAAGTGTAAATATAAATATAAACATAAATGTGAATATACTGTACAGTATATGTAAATGTGAATCTAAATATGAATATAAATATGAATATAAGTATAAATATAAATATAAATATAAACATAAATATAAACATAAACATAAATATAAATATAGATATAAATATAAATATAAATATAAATATAAATATAAATATGTGAAATGGGGTAAGGCTATGTTTTTTTTTTATTATTATTAATCAAATTATGTTTTGGAAAAAGTTAAGAGAAAAGGAAGTAAAGGCGAATCAAATAGAAAAGAAAAGGTAAAAGGTGCAGATGGAGAGATGATAATGGAAGAGACGGCTGCAGGAGGAAGATGGGCTGAGTATTTCAGGGAGTTCCTGATATGAAGGAGGATAGAGGGGGAGAGTTAGATACAATGGGAAGCGCTAAGAAAACTAACAGTGGTGAGTTAGGAAAATGGAGGAGAAATAAGGATAGAGGAGGTGAAGGCAGTTGTTAAGATGATGAAAGCAGGTAACCTGGGTAGGATAAGTGTCATGCGGAATGTCTAAAATAAGGG
>NC_134789.1:70276877-70289377 GCF_046742065.1 Oratosquilla oratoria
ATCAATCACCCACCCACCGTTTACGTCCACTGCAACAACATCGAAGCGCCCTCCCGCGCTGCCCACACTTCGACCTTTCACTCCGGAGACCTCACCGAACTCTACCACGCAGCCCCTCCTCCCCCCGCTCACCCCGCGCCCCGCTCCCGCCCCGCTCCCGCACCTTTGTCTTAGGCAACGCACCCTCTCACTGGCACACCAGGCTGTACTTTATCGTTGTGGTGGTCGTCGTGGTCGTTGACGTCGTGGTCGTCGTCGTCGTTCTTTTCTTCCTCTTTATCTTGCTCCTCCTCCCACCTTATCAGGAGGTTCGGTTCGTAGTCACTTTCATCGTTGTCGTCGTTCTCTTCGCTCTCCTCCTCTTAGGTCCCCGCGTACTCCTCGGGTGCCTTCTGCAGCAGAGTTTGGTCGTAGCGGTGGTCACCTTCGTGGTGGTCGTCCTCGCTGTCGTTCTTTTCGTTCTCCTGCTCCTTCTTCAGGAAGGTTCTCCCTACTTCGACGCCAGACGCCCCGCTCCTTCGTGCCGCGCAAATGTAGTCATTTATCTCCCCCATAAGGCTTCCTTGAATGGGTCTCCCCCCCTCCACCCTCCACCCTCCCCACCTCCCCTCCCCCTTCCTCCCGAAGGATGCAGAATGTGGCCGGAGGGATTTGGTCCTTTAGAGGTGTGCAAATATTCCAAGATTCAAAGAACTTAGTACCCTGTTCCAGCAAATAATCTAACAACATCAGCAATAACAATCATAACAGCAGAATAACACAGCAACAGCAGCAGCAATAGCAGCGGCAGCAACAACAATGATAATAGCAATAGCAAATCTTCCAGGATTCAACGACCTTAGTACCCTGTTCCAGTAAGCAAGCTAACAATATCAGCAACAACAACCATGATAGCAGCAGTAACAACAGCAGTAGCAGCAATAACAACACAACTACAACAGAAATAACAACAATAATAGTAGTAGTAACAACAGCAGCAACAAAAACAACAACAACAGCAGCATCAATTATAACAACAACTACTACACAGAAACAACAACAGCACCAATAACAGCAACAGAAGTAGCAATACCAACATCATCATCAACAACATAATTAACGACAACAATAACAACAATGTCGATATCCCCCCTAATAAAAAATTGTCTACAATCGTCCATTTTTTTCTGGGGGGAGGGGGACAGAGGACCCCCCACGATCTTAGACTACTTGCTTCTAAGAGGGCGACCAAACGATCACTCAGGCGGCACTACGGGGTGGGGGTGGGTATTAACGTAGTGTAAAGGGGATTTACAGCCGGCAGAAGCGGCTCACAAAGCCCTCAGGTGTCGTGGTTAGCACTGGAAACCACGGGTCTCAAACCGAAGCCGACTTGAAAGATTTTATTCTAGTTAACTTTAACCGAAGTAACATCTCCGAAGGATTAAAAACATACTGGATGAGCATTTTCACAGCCGAAGATGATTTGAGATATTTATTCAGGATGTCTTCAGGTGATTTTATTCATTTGGGAGAAGCTTCCGATAGACTCCGAAAAGGTCTTCGGCCGTCCAAGAAACCTCTCAACATTGAGAACTTCACTCGACTTGATGTATATTCTTTATGCCGCAAGGCTACTTTATCTGGTCGAGGAGAGCCCCCCTGGACTTTAAAGGGCTAGAAATATGTTGATTAGCTCCTTAAACATTTTAATTTGTTTGTATAATTATTTTGATCACCACCGGGAGATTACATTCAGAAGAAGGAAAAACATTGATTTCTAAGGACTAAACCCTTCATATCTTTCTTTACTAAATATATGAGTCAACGAATATATAAATAGATAAATAGCTGAATAAATGAGTAAATGAATAAACACAAAAATGAATGAATAGATAACTAAACAAATAAATAGGTAAATAAGTAAATAAATACACGAATGAATAGATAAATAAATAAATAAACAAATAAATAAATAAATAAAGAGACAAATAAATTAACAAATTAAATAGATAAATGAAATAAATAAATTAATTGATTGATTAATTAACTATTTAATAGAGAAATAGATAACAAATAAATTAATAAATGCATGAATAAATAGATAAGTAGATAAAAGATAAAGAAAAGTAAACGAATAAATAGATGAATAGGTAAATAAGTACATCGATAAATAAACTAATAAAATGATAATTGAATAAATAAATGAATGAAAAATTGAATGGAAAAATATATATTAACAAAAAAGTATATATGCAATAAACTTTCTTTAAACGTCCAGGTTCCTCCTTTGAAACGAACTCATCCCAGCACCTCCTTGTTCGAGGAACCACCTGGCCCAGATGGCCCCCAAAGGAGAAGAAGAGTCCAAAGACTTTGGGTTCCATACGTCGATCTCGGAGGGTCATTCCTTCGTCTGAATAAAATCCCTCGCGGCAGCAGGTGATCATGATGAGTCTTAGCGCTTGGGAATTATACGTCGACTAAGGAGGGTACTCACACTCAACAAAATCGTCTGGTGGAAGGGGTGGTGAACTGTCCTTGAGTTTCCAAAGAATCCACACCCGTGATTAGCTTCGGCATTCTGATTGAGATTAAAAAAGAGAGAAAGAGAGAGAGAGGGAGAGAGAGAGAGAGAGAGAGAGAGAGAGAGAGAGAGAGAGAGAGAGAGAGAGAGAGAGAGAGAGAGAGAGAGAGAGAGAGAGAGAGAGAGAGAGAGAGAGAGAGAGAGAGAGAGAGAGAGAGAGAGAGAGAGAAAGAGAGAGAGAGAGAGAGAGAGAGAAAGAGAGAGAGAGAGAGAGAGAGAGAGAGAGAGAGAGAGAGAGAGAGAGAGAGAGAGAGAGAATGTTTTATAACTTCACAAGGTCGTGTTCGACTCCCAAAGTTGTTGGTAACTGCCAGATGTATTTGCCGTCTAAAACCGCCGTGGGCAAAGATTGATAGCTTCAGCCGTAGCCTAGACCTTGCCTCGGGGGTTTCTGCCACCACTACTCAGGAGGTGGAAGGAATTAATCAGTCAGTGAGTTGTAAACAAAACAACAAACAAACAAAAAACTATAAGGAATGAACAAATTACATTAAAAACTGTTGAATAAAGACATAAACAAGCAAACACGTGAATAAATATATAAATAGACAAATTAATATAGAAACTAATGTACAACTAAACATATAAATAAATAAAAAGATAAATAGTAGATGAACAGGTAAACAAACAAACAAACAAACAAACAAACAAACAAACAAACAAACAAAACAAACAAACAAACAAACAAACAAACAAACAAACAAACAAACAAACAAACAAACAAACAAACAAACAAACAAAATAAATGAATAAATGAATGAATGAATACACAAGTAAATGGATGGACAAATAGATGAATAAATAAATAAATGAATAAATAAATGAATGAATGAATACATAAATAATGGATGGACAAATAGATAAATAATTAGATAATAAACAGTAAAAAAAATTGACATAACCTGTTCCATTAGCTGAATGCTTATGAAAAAAAAAAAAAAAAATTATCAATGCGTAAAGTCTCCCCCTCCCTCCCCCTCCAGCCACCCCATGAACAGCCAGCCCTCTCGGACAACTCGCTCGGGCATGGAACAGACAATTTTATTTGGAATATTCTTCGCTGCATCATAATTCACACTTTCCGGGGAATAAAAGTCGATGTGGCGGATCCAGGCCGGATTTGAGGGGGGAGGGGGAGAGGCAGGAGGGCAAGAGGGGGAGGGGGAAAGAGGAGGGGAGAGGAGTAGGAGTAGGGGGAAAGGAGAGGGGAGGGGGTTTGTTGTCATGCGATAAGACGTACGCATGATGATGATGATGATGATGATGATGATGATGATGATGATGATGATGATGATGATGATGATGATGATGATGATGATGATGATGATGATGATGATGATGATGATGATGATGATGATGATGATGATGATGATGATGATGATGATGATGGTGGTGGTGATGATGATGGTGATGATGATGATGATGATGATGATGATGATGATGATGATGATGATGATGATGATGATGATGATGATGATGATGATGATGATGATGATGATTGATATGATGATGATGATGATGATGATGATGATGATGATGATGATGATGATGATGATGATGATGATGATGATGATGATGATGATGATGATGATTGATGATGATGATGATGATGATGATGATGATGATGATGATGATGATGATGATGATGATGATGATGATGATGATGATGATGATGATGATGATGATGATGATGATGATGTTGTTGTTGTTGTTGTGGTGGTCATCATAATACTAGTAATAGTGAGTAGCAGTTAGTAGCAAACAATAGTACCAGTGATTAGTAGTAGTTGGTAGACGGTAGTAGCAGTAGTAAGTAATAGTTAGTAGTAGTTAGTAGATGGTAGTAGCAGTAGTTAGTAAAAGTTAGTAGCAATTAGTAATAAATAGTTATAGCTAGTTGTAGTTAGTAATTGTAGGTAGTATTTAGTATTAAGTAGTAGTAGTTAGTAGTGCATTACAGTAAAAGTTCTTAGTAGTAGTCAGTGATAGTAGTAGTAAGTAGTATTTGTATTTGCCAGTAGTTAGTAGTACTTATTAGCATTAGTCGAAGTAACCACAGATTTTTTTTAATCCCATTTCCATATTTCTTTACCTTTTATTACTATATTTGATCTACTGATTTCAAATATGGAAACTATCTTGTTCTGTATGCTTTAGTTATCATGCATTTTGAGGGATTACATTTTAGCCTTTTGCTGCCAAATAAATTACGCGTTTATGGTATCAATAGAGATATATAGTTTTGTTTGTTTTTTCTTTCAGATTTGATCATAGCTACAAGGAGACATCAATGTGTGAAGAAACCAGATGCCTTCTACTATATTTGTGGATACGTCACGCTTATTCGCCAACGGCGCAATATAACATCGTTTGTAATACGAGACTTTAAATTTTTCTTCGGACTTACTCTTGATGACCAAGACAAGAAATGGGCTAACAGCTAAGAAATGCCGCGTGACTGGACGAAAGAGAAACGTAAGGACTTTCCTTTCGGAATTCCAATGACCTGGCGGGAACCCAAGGATCACACAACTGACTGCTATGTTTGTCTGGTCAAAACCAAAGGCGTAGGCAAGAAAGACAAACATAAAATCGCTTATCCTAATATCCCCTCAACAATTCGTCCTTCCCTGCAACCTGATGAGCTACTAATTTCAGTTTTTAATGGGATGTCTCCATCTGAAGAGGAGTGTGGAGACAAAATGCAAGAGAATGACGATAAAACTCAAGAAATACTGGCAGATTCCGACGATTCTTATTATGCTACATCAGAGCCATCAACTCCTCAACAGTTTAGCCAGCCAAAACTAGATGACTTTGTGCGTAATTTGGGTCTCTCCAAAAATGCAGCAGAAATGTTAGCTTCTAGATTGCAAGAAAAGGCTCTACTGAACCAAATTGCAAATGTTTCATACTTCCGGAATCGGGAACAGATTTTATGGATTTTCTTAAAGAGGAGTATAAGTTTGTTTACTGCCATAATATCTCGGGTCTTCTCCAGGAATTAGGGATTCCATTGTATAAACCAAATGACTGGAGATTATTTCTGGATAGTTCTCTGCGCAGCCCAAAGTGTGTTCTACTGCATATTAACAATGTCTATACAGCTGTTCCAGTGGGTCAGTCTGTGTATTTACGGGAGGAGCACAATGACATTAAAACTGTGATAGACCTACTAAAATACCACGAGCACAACGGAACAATTTGCGTGGACCTCAAAGTGGTGAACTTTCTTCTTGGTCAACAAAGATGATTTACAAACTATCCCTGCTCTCTTTGCATGTGGGACAGCCGAGTTAGAGACAAGCACTGGAACCAGAAAGAGTTGCCCTTATGTGAGATTCTGGAAGCTGGTATGCCAAATATTGTCAATGATCCAATCATCAGTCAAGAAAATATCATGTTTCCTCCTCTCCACATCAAGCTGGACCTGATGAAACAGTTTGTTAGAGCATTAAATACTGATGGTGAATGCTTCCAACACATATTCTCGGTTCTTCCTGCTTTGTCATTCGAGAAGATCAAGGGAGGTGTGTTTGATGGACCGTAGATTCGCGCACTAGAACGTGATCAAGACAGTCAGAAAACTGAATGATAAGGAAAAGGGAAGTGGCTTTTATTTGTAGCGGTAATGGGAAATTTTCTCGGTAATAAAAAGGCTGACAACTATGAAACCCTTGTAACAATCTTATTGTCAGCTTTTAATGACCTTGGATGCAACATGAGTGTCAAACTTCATTTCCTATAGAGTCATCTTAATAGATTTCCTGAAAACTTAGGGCAGTAAGTGACGAACAAGGCGAGCAGTTTCATCAGGTCATCAAGACCATGGAGGTATGCTAACAAGGAAGATGGGACAAACATATGATGGCAGACTACTGCTGGAACATTAAACGAGATTTCCCTGAGACAATCCACAAACGCAAGAACTTCAAGCGCAAATTCCTGCCAGACTAAAATGTAACTGAGTTTTGTATCATCATAGCAACCAATTTCTTACTTGACAATGAGTTCCATATAAATTTTAATATTTTGTTCATGGAACATGCTTCAAATTGTCGTGAATAAATTTGGAATATGGAACATATGTGAAATCAGTATATTTAAAATAGATAATACCAGTGACAGATATCAATGCAACAAAAAATTGTTGAGCTGTGTTATTATCCTAATCATTATTGTCATTAACATTCATATGACACCAAAGGATGAAAAGGTGGCTCTTTTTACTATCTTATTTTGCCTAATTACTGACAATTTCATTTACCTAAGGCTTTGGTTGACCAAGACCTCGCATGGTCATTCAACTAAACAAAATCGTCTGACGGTAAATAGAATGAATATATTAAAGTACGAGTTCCCGTGGTGCAGAGGTTAGAAACCATCCATAGCTGTTTTGCAAATCAACAGGCAAGACATACTGAACAGAAAGCATCTTTAGCTACCTGTTTCTCACGAATTCAAGGTTTTATTTCCCCCCATAACTTTCCTTCTCTGCTTTAGGTGATTTAACATGGAGATGTTTTCATTTTTTACTGTTGCCATATACACACACACACACACACACACACATATATATATATATATATATATATATATATATATATATATATATATATATATATATATATATATATATATATATATATGTATTTAGTGACCGCTTTTGTTCCTTTTTTTATTTACATTTTCACTTTACCGTTTGTATTGGCGAAGGAGGAGCGAAATGGCTTACGAAGGTCGTGTGAATCTGGAATACCGTCTCAGGATGAGTGATGAGGAGATTCGTCTTCTCAAGAGTGCGCTCTGTGAGAACAGTGAATCCTCCCCACAACCCAAAGAGCGTTCCACCTCTTCCACTTCCTATTTTAGTGTCATCCGCGAACTTACTAACATCACTATTTATCCCATCGTCTAACAAGGGAACCAAAACAAGGGACCCAAAACCGAGCCCTGAGGAACCCCACTAGAAACTCTATTTATGGTGACCCACTGTATTCTGTTACTGATCCAAGCTCTAATCCATTTTAACCCATTCCTCCTATGCCATGGGCTTTGATTTTATTTAGTAGTCTCTAGTGGGGCACCTTGTTGAACGCTTTGCTAAAGTCAAGGTAAAAAACATCGTAATTATCATTGTTAACTGACTCCTTATATACTTTAGTGTAAAAGGATAGAAGATTAGTCACACATGACTTAACCTTGGAGAAACCATGCTGTGTATCACAAATTAAACTATGTCTCCCGATTTGTTCTCTGAGTCTATTTATTATTATTGATTCAAGCATTTTACCTACAACCGATGTCAAACTGATTGGACTGTAGTGTAGCCGATTTATCTCACTTCTTAAAAACAGGAACAACTTTTGCCTACCCCCAAGGAGTAGGCACAAAACCAGTGTCTACCGATTCATTAAATATTTCAGTTAACTGGTCGCAGATTTCAAATTTACACTCCTTAAGCACTCTCGGAAAATTTTCGTCTGGACCCGGGGATTTTGTAGCTTTAAATCTTTCTATCTGCTTGACTACTTCTACTTTACTAATGCTGATATTAGATAGTCTACTTTCTTCATCCCCACTGAAAATCGGATCGCAGTCAAGTAATTCATCTAATCTCTCATTAGTAACCATCGAGAGAAAATATTTGTTAAACTTCTCACTCATTTTTTCCTTCGATTCTTTCATGACATTTTCATCGTTTTTAATTGGCCCTATCCTTTTCTTATTTTTTGTTCTATTGAGATAAAAGAAACCCTTAGGGTTGGATCTCGATTAACTGGCAACCTTAATTTCATGGTTACGTTTCGCTGTACGTGTATTCTTTTTAACCAGCTCTGCCATTTCGTTATATCTTGATCTAAGGTGTGATTCCCCGTCTTTTATTTTTAGGTAAAGTCCTTTTTTTTATTCCGATCTCATGTTTTAGTCTATCCGTCATCCATTTAGGAGTATTACTACTCTTCCGTAATGACTTCAGGGGGATAAATGTATTTTGTGCATTGATAATTAGATCAGTTAGATTGCTATATATTTCATCCAAATCGCTGACCTGGCTGTTTATCTCCCGCCCCTAAGTGACCTGACCCAAGGTCATGACCCGACCCATGGTCATGACCTCACCCATGGTCATGTTCCCATTCTTGACCGCGCAGGTGATGGACGAATCATCCGTATGACACTTCATATTCAATTTCAAATAGGTTTTTATCTGATCAATATTGGCTCTCCGGAAGTCTGGTACTTGGACGTTATTTGGAAGTAGGTAGAAACAACTTTGCCAACCGTGTAGTTAATGAATGGAATAAACTTCCTGCACAGGTAGTGCAATGTAGTTCAGTTCGAAGCTTTAAGAATCATTTAGATAAACACCTAAGCAAGATGCTGTGATAATTATAATTTATTTTATATTATTTGTTTTTGCTTTGTTATCATTTGTCTGTTTGATTTTCATTTATTATTAGTTATATGTCAATTTGTTATTATTTACTATTTACCTGTTTGTTTATTATTTAACTATACCTATGTATTTATTTCTGTATTATTTGTTATTTACATTATTATAGTTTTTATCTATTATCTTATTATTATTATGATTTTTTTCGCATCCAACCTAGATATGGACCAAAAGGTCTCCTGTCGGCATGCTCCGCCTTTGTACTATTGTGCCCGTTCTCAAACCTGCCATAGAAAAGTTCAGGCCTATTTCACTCACCTCCTGTTTTTGTAAAGTCCTCGAACTTATATTTCTCACCCACCTTATGTTTCGACTACAGGATAAGGTATCACCGCAATTATATGGTTTCTTGCCAGAGTGGAGCACACACCACTGCCTGATGGACCTATATGCCCTCCTCTCCCCTACCAGTGTGGTAGCATTACATAGAAAAAATAGAATGAAGGAGACTGCAAGAGACTATGAGGCCTACACTAGGTAGTTCTATGTCTAATACCACCTGTCATCCCCGTCATTAAAGTTGTCTAATATTTTCTTAAAACAACTGATAGTTTCAGCGCTCACTACATGGTTACTAAGTCTGTTCCATTCGTAGACCACCCTATTAGTAAACCAGTTCTTGCCTATTTTTTTTCTAAAAACTAAATTTCTCCATTTCAAATCCCTTACTACGAGTCCTGTCCTGTTTTCTTAATATGATGACCTTGTTTGCGTCACCCTTTTATCAACTTAAACACCTCTATTAGATCACTCCGCAATCTTCGTCTTTCCAGAGAGTGTAAGTTAAGGTGCCTAAGCCTTTCTTTGTAAGGTAAATTTCTGAGCCCATTTATCATTTTGGTCATTCTTCTCTGTACTAATTCTAGTGAATTGTTGTTCATTCTATAAGACAGAGACTAATACTGTACCGCATAGTCAATGATAGGACTAACTAATGCTGGATAGAGTTTGATAATTACCTCTGCACTTCTATTGGTAACCGTCCTAACAATGAAACCTAATGGTCTGTTTGTGCTAATGCACTGTTTCCTGGATTTAAGGTCAGGACTCACTAGAGCTCCCAAGTCTCTCTCGCACTCAGTTTTCTCTCTGAAAAAAAAAGTATATATATAGATATATATATATTCGGGGTTGTGTAGCTCTACGTTTAATACACTGTACTTTGATATATTGAAGTTCATTTAGCATTTCACCGACCATGTGAACAATTTGTTAATATCCTGCAGAATCTCCGCGTCGTCTCCTGGCCTAATTTGAAGTCCTATTTTAGTGTCGTCCGCAAACTTACTAACATCGCTATTAATCCCATTGTCCAACTTGTTTATGTACACAATGAACAATAAGGGACCCAAAACCGAGCCCTGGGGGACCCCACTAGAAACACTCCCCCGCCTGGATTTTACACCATTTATGGTG
The DNA here is from genome assembly GCF_046742065.1 of Oratosquilla oratoria. Classification (NCBI taxonomy): domain Eukaryota; kingdom Metazoa; phylum Arthropoda; class Malacostraca; order Stomatopoda; family Squillidae; genus Oratosquilla; species Oratosquilla oratoria. Next base: position 70,287,317 of record NC_134789.1, read on the forward strand.
ACCCGCTATTTTCTGTCATTGATCAAAGCTCTAATCCATTGTAACACTTGTCCTCTTATGCCGTGGGCTTTGATTTTGTTTAGTTGTCCCTGGTGGGGCACCTTGACGAACACTTTGCTAAAGTCGAAGTAAATAAAATCGTAACTATCATTGTTATCTGGCACCTTATATATTTTAGTGTAAAAGGATAAAAGATTAGTCACACATGAATTACCCTTGGAGATACCATGCTGTGTGTCACAAATCAAATTATGTTTCTCGAAATGTTTTCTGAACCTAATAACTATTACTGATTCAAGGTAACAGGTAGATTATTCTCGACCAGCCTGTAGAATTTGGCGTCCAAGGCTACCTCCTGAGGTGGATCCGAGTCTATCTCTTAAATAGGACTTCACGTGTACTATTCAAGGGAGCGTGCAGTACCTCCAGGAAATCGAACTTGGTATTCCACAAGGTGGGGTTTCAAGGCCCTTCCTCTTTAACGTCCTGATGCACCCTTTGATATCCCTTCTCCCCAACATTCCCAGCACAACTGTCACCTGCTAAGCTGACGATGTCTGTGTGCACTCCACCTCTGCTGCCGACCTACAACGTCTCCTTCACTCTTTCTACGAGTCCACATCCGCCTGTGGTCTTCTCTTTTCCCCAGAAAAGAGTCCAGTACTCTTTCCTCGGGGCCCCGGAACACTTCCAGTATTCACTGCAGGACAAAGTGTCCTCCCGCCCTATGCACAGTACCTGTACCTAGGAGCACCAGTACGCATCACTCTAGCCATACCTGCTCGGCAGCACATCTATCCCATCATCCAAGATCTCCACCGGCTAGAACAACGCTTTATCCTATTTAGATGGCTCACCAACAATGCCGCTGGACTATCCATCCCCTTGGCAAGAACCATCTATGTTGGCTTCATTCGGTCAGTCATAGCTTATCTCTCCCCAGCCCTTGGTCAACTCTCCAAGACCTCCTTGGTGCCTATAGAAAGATCCCAGAACAGAGTGATGCGGTACATTCTCGGATGCCCCACCTCCACCAGAGTAGTAAACATGCAGACCGAACTTAATATTCCTTCAGTTATTGAAAGAATACAAGCTACCATCTTCAGCGTCAAGTGCCTCCACTCACCCCTTCTGGCCCCGCCCTATTCCCATGTCCTAAGAGCTTCACTTGACCCAACCGCACCCCGCCCTCCGCTTTGTTCCAGCGTCCGCATCCTCGTTAACAAAGTGTGCTTCACTCTGCAGAACCTTCACATTGAAGTCCCTATGGCCGAAGTTGATCACGGACCGCTTCCATGGAGGACTCCACAACCTCATGTCACCTTTATATCCACTTCAAAATAGACCCACCGCTCCTCCAGAAACAACTAGCGTTGGAACACATCGCCGCAGTGTCCTCCTCCGTCCCTGCCGCGCACCATCTCTAAGTAGACGGATCTTTACAGCCAGACGGAAGTGCGGGCTGCCCCGTCTACTCATTGGATGTGGAGCCACCTGAAGGAGACTAAGTTGGTCGCAGGTTACCCAACTCGTCCAGCTCTGCGTACTACAAACTACAGGAACTCCTGCTGGCTGTTAACCTACTCTATCAGCGGTGACTGAATGGCGTAGTAATGTATGACTCTCAGTCCGCCTTACAGTCCATCTCCCATCCACAACCCATAATCCGCCCCCTCATCCATCACATTTTACAACAGTTAGTCACAGCTCAAGATCTCCTAGCCAAAATCGTCCGTGAACTGCCACTGCCCGACGATACCACCACCCCCTCTTCTGGTAGAAGAAGATCATACACTCTGCAGCTCTTCTAATCCCTTTCCATCGCATGGATGCAGGGCGCGCGCAAACCGTATCAATCCTACGACCACTTCCGTCTCTGTCTCCCGAAGTATCGCAAGCACGGACTCTTTGTTCATAGACTCAATATCGTGACTACACGGTTTCACCTGAGTTACATACCGTGTGGTAAGTCTCTGAAGAGGAGTATGTACCACACTACTCTACCTGCAAGCTATGCTACCGTCCAAAAGCCAACAGTCTCCACCAATACTGCCTCGAATG
>NC_134789.1:70306877-70309377 GCF_046742065.1 Oratosquilla oratoria
AGGAGGCGCGGGTTCTCCATTGACGATCTGATGAAGTAGCCAACGATCTTCCGGTACCCCGCGATGTAGTGAACAACTTGATGGGTAAATAGTGGAAAAATCTAGTTTTGCAAAAGTGTCGTAGATTTGTGTACGTGTAGCGTGAATTGCAACATATGTAGTTGATTTTCTGGGATCTTGCAAAATTGATACTGACTCTGTAGAAGCGTGAGGATGTTGCAAATGGGAAGTGAAGTTTATGTACTGGAGTGTGATAGGCTGTTGCACGTTGGTGCAATCCATAACAGGCCTTCGTCACGCGCTGTTCCGAACAGCAGCAAATTGATGCAACACGAAAGATACAGTGTCGAACAGTTGCGACATGCAGATCTGAAAAGGGGGGGGGAGGTTTGCATTGTTGCAACTTGCAATGATTTGCACCGAATCGGTGGCATCCTCTTCTTTTATTTCGACTTACAGGGGAGTCATAACGAAATATTAAACTTAAGAGGATCAGTTCCGAAATATTTCGACTTAGAGGGGCTTTACAAGGTCCAACGGTTCGTCGAACGCGGTTCGACAGACACGTGATGTGTGAACGTGTGAACGGGGTATTTGGTTGTCGAACACGTTGGTTAAACCCCAAATACCCCGTTCACATGTTCACACATCACTTTAAACACGTGTCTGTCGAACCGCGTTCGACCGGATAAACCCCCTCTTAGCGAAAATCGGTGCGACGTATTCCGACATTCGCCACGAGAGAGTCCGACTTAGGGAAAATACCTGGCAATGGTCAATGCAAACTGCAACCAGTCACGGTGGAATGGCGACAGCCTTCACATGTCAACAAAGTCTTGAATGCTTAATTAAGCGTGGACTTGGGTCTATTTATAAATGAATCGATAAATATTGCAGATTGGTGCAAGGGTTGGAGACGTGGCATAGCCTTCTTAAGATAGCCTGCTTTTGCTTTGTAGTCTGTATAATTGGCTTCATACTAGGGTGGGTTGACGTCTTTTACGAAGCTGTTGCAAGATCATTTCCGCACGTTACGTTGAACATTTAAGATATTCGTAAGCTTTCGAGGTCATAAAAGACTTAATGACATCGCCAATCTACGACCCGGAGCTATGAACTGCCCACAACTCCCTAGAAAACATGGAGCCAACTGTACAGTGTCACAGTCAAAGCTGAGCATCAGACATCGAGTGAATCCCCTGCTATCCTAAAGTCACGTGATCACTCTTCCCATTTGTAGTGCCGCCATTGCCATTCACAGTGGATGTTCCCATATTCTGTTGCCATCCACACTGATCATTGCCATTTGCAGGGACCCAGAAAAGGGAAATCCCCGCAGTGAAAATCCCCGGTGGCTTCTCGAAAGGGCTTTCTTGCAGTGATCGATTACTTCAGTCTGTGGTGAGTGTTGACAATGTTCTGTCACTGTTCCCCTTGTGCAAAGGATGTCAAACATAAGTACAGGCCCACGTCACAGATCGCGACTACTTCGACGTTGTAGACAGATCGAAAGGCGTGTCGCTTATTGGTGTAATCTTTTATTTATGTACAAAATAATACATAAGTATTTTCGTATCTAAGACTTTTATTCTCCGTCTCTTCACACTTCCTCCAGAGCTCTTCCCGTGAACATCAAATATGACATAGAAATAGCTCTTATGGACAAGAAGGTTATTGAACCATAGGCCTATACATAATCAATATCTATTGACAATAGTAACATCGTCAATGTTTCCTGTAATGATAATCACGAGCTCTCCTACGCTTTCAAGAGTTCTGTAGACGATTTTCTAGGATAATTGGTCTCAACCTAGCAAGGTTAGTATTTATGAAATTAATCGAATACTATCAATAAATATTTACTGTGAACGGGTTAATAGAGTCATATCAGAATGATAGAAAACTCCCTTATTACTATGACGTACTTCATTAATTTTATTCTGGCCAGAGAAGAGACAATTTTATGCAACTGAGAAAGAGTCAAAACCAAAAGAAGGTTCTCGATCGACTGAAACCTCTTTCAGGTAGGAGACCGAGCTCTGAAATGTCTGAAATTGTTTGTTTATTTATTAGAATAAAGTGCTTAAACTAAGTCATGGTATTGAAGAGGTCAGTGGTCTACTGATGCTCAATTAAAACATTTCTTCATAAAAAGATTAACGTTGCATTCGTTAATCGAGATTATCTTAATCGCTCTTTGAGTACGGAGGAGGTTATATGCACCAAAATGAAAAAGACTGACACCAGCCAGAATAATGGGGGTGCATATGAGTGAAAATACATATATATGAAAGCCTAAAACTTCTGCTCTAACAAAACAAGATCAGTTAAAAAAAATTGATATATTGATACATTTTATTTTCTTTTCTCTTGATATACATTAGTCAAACTTAGTTCCTTTTTCCAATAACAGAGCATCAATGCGATTAAAACCTTCAAAAATAACGAGATCGGATGCAAGATAAATGAATAGATGAATGAATAAACTAATAGATGGATA
>NC_134789.1:70326877-70336877 GCF_046742065.1 Oratosquilla oratoria
AAATTTAGATTTAAGAAGGAAATAGGCAAGAATTGATTTACTAATAGGGTGGTCAACGAACGGAATAGACTTAGTAACCATGTAGTGAGCGCTGAAATTATCAGTTGGTTTAAGAAACGGTTAGACAACTTTATGGATGGGGATGACAAGTGGTGATGGATATGGAACTGCCTTGTGTAGGCCTTATGGTCTCTTGTAGTCTCCTTCATTCTTATGTTCTTCTTTTCTTTCGCTTCCTCCCTTTTTCCTTCTTCCTCCTCTTCTATCTCCACTTACTGCGCCTCCTCTTTTTTCATCTTCAACTCCCTTCCACCTAATCTACACCGCCACCTCCACCTCTATCTCTACCTTCAACTCCCCCTCCTCCTCCTCCTCCTTTTCCTCCTCCTCCTCCTCCTCCTCCTTCCGTACATATGTGCCCGTGCCCATTTTTTCTCATGCCTTCCTCTCCTCTTCTCCGTCCTCTTTCCACCATCATCATCATCATCATCATCATCATCATCATCATCATCATCATCATCATCATCATCATCATCATCATCATCATCATCATCATCATCATCATCATCATCATCATCATCATCATCATCATCATCAGCCTCCATCTCGCTTCCTCTCCCTCTCTCCCTCCCTCCCTCCGTCCCTCCCTCCCTCCCTAGCTCGCTCTCTCCCTCCCTCTCTCCCTCCCTCCCTCCCTCACTCCTCGCTCTCTCTCACTCCCTCCCCGGCCCTGGGATCCTATAGCTGTCACGTAGGATTATGAATATTACTCGCGGTTCGGGATTTATGGCTCGGCCGAGGGATTCATCGGCAAGACTTGTGGGCCGGGAGTGGGAGGAGGGACGGAGGGATGTGGATGGGAGGGAGTGGAGGAGGGACAGAGAGAAGGAGGGAGGGAGGGGTGAGAAAAGATGGAGGTAGAGGATGAAGAAGGGAGGGAAGGAAGGAGGGAGGGAAGAAGGAAGGGAGGAAATGGAGAGAAAAGAGGGAGGGAGAGGGAGAGGAAAAGGAAGGGAAGAGAGGAAGAGAGGAGGGAGGAGGTGAGGGAGGAGGGAGAAAGAGGAGGAGGGATAAAAGAGGGAGAATGAGGAAAGGAAAGGAGGGAAGGAGGGACGATGGAGGGGAGGGGAGGAGGGAGGAGGGAGGAAAAGGAGGAGAAAAAGAAAAGAGATAGGAAGGAAGAGGATGAAGCAGGGAAAGGAAGGAGGAAGAGAATGAGAAAGGGAGGAAAAGAAGGAGGATGGAAGATAGAGAAGGAGGAGGGGGGAAAGAAGGAGGGAGGAAGGGAAGGAAAATGAGAAAAAAGGGAGAGAGGGAGGGAGGGAGGGAGGCTGGGTTTGACGCTTTGGCCACTGAGATTTGAGTTGGGCGGGTTTAAAAAAGGTTGGGTTGACTGTTGACCGTGTTGTGATGGGTTCGTCAAGGAGCAAAAGGTGGGGCGGGATGGGGGGGTTAGAAGGATGGGGGGATGGGGAGGTGGAGGGGGTGAACGAGACCCTAATTCGGTGGCTTCGGGTTAGATTTAATCTTAATTCGGGGGGTGGATTAAACTTGATCTTTGAACGTGTTGTTTAATCTTGCATAATGAACAGTTTTACGTCGACTATAACTTGATGGTTTGTCAGTCATTTTTTCGTTTTTTTTTTGGGGGGGGGTTCTATTTATTGTATTATTTCTTAATGAATATACTCAAGAGCTCGATGACGGTACCTGCAACTGGCGGTCCTGGAAGATAGATGTGCAGTTATCTCTCATCAAATTCCATCAACACCTACGATCCCATCTGGAGGTGCAGCCTCGAAGGGCTGACACTCAGCCCCCGGACAGGGTCGAAAACTTCTCTATCAACTTCAAACGCATCTCCTCCAAAATTTTACATAAGAAGAGCCGACAACCGGATACTGTTCATCTCCACTTGTTTCTCCTTCTCTCCCCCTTTCTCCTCATTTGGTCCTTTGGCTGCCTTGGACGATGAACCAAAAGATAGTGTTATTATGGGAAATTCATTAATGCGTCATTAGTTAGAAGAGTTCTGTGGAAGAGCTCAAAAAAGAAAAAAAAAAGAAGAAGAAGAAAAATATATTGTTTTCACGGAGCCTAAATTAATGACATCACGAGTGCCATCGAATTATTCAATGGTGATGAAAAGGCTGACCCAGTTTACATAGTGCATGTAAGTACGAATGACATCATGAACACGAACTCGGAAGCACTGATGAATAAATACAAGCGTATGATGAATAGGCTAAAGGCAAAACATAGCAAGATGATATCCGGCATTCTCCCTCGCATTGGTGGTGGAGGCCAGTTTTACAGCAGAGCTTTCAGCACAAATAAAAGCTTAATGTCCTTGTGCTCAAATGAAAATATCGAGTTCATAGACTTGTGGAATAATTTTTACGATCGACAAACACTTTTTAATCGAGACGGGCTTCACCTAAATCCAATTGGATCTGCCCGCCTAGGTAGAGTCCTTAATGATTCTCTGGAGGCATATCTGGCAAAAAAAAAAAAAAAAAAAAAAAAAAAAAAAAAAAAAAAAAAAAAAAACTGAGAACAGAGGGGACCTCGATCCCCATCGTGGAAAACAGAAATCAGGTATCCACTCAAAGGCAGCAAGTAAAAGTCTGTTTAGCCAATGCACGTAGCTTACGAAATAGTCCAAGATCTTGTTGCACTAACGTTTCTAGAAAATTATGATATTGTTGGGGTCACTGAATCATGGATTAACACTGAAAATAGAGATTTCTTAGCAGTATAAAAGGGTACTCGATATTCAGTGATGAACGCCCATACAGAGCAGGTGGTAGAGTACTTCTTTATGTAAAATAACGCCAACGAACACAGGAAATTACTAAATTGCATATAAGGAATACTGACGCCGAATACGTGCAAATTCGCATAGCGCCGAGAAATTTATTATTGGTCTTGTTTAACGACCTATATTAGCATATTTTAGATATGTGCAGGGAGAACGAAGCTATTATTATCATTGGATATTTCAGCTTACCAGTAACCGGTCATGGGCCGGTCATAGGCTTTACTCACATTCGTGAGCCAACACTTGGGGAGAATCTTCTCGATATTGTTCTTTCTACTAACGATAATCTAGTAACGGAGGGTAAAAGCTGGATCAAAATTTAGCACCAGTGACCACAGTATCCCCACATTCCACATAGATTGTTATATCGAGCTGCAAAACAAAAACTCCGAAAAGGTACCAAATCTCAAGAAAACAGACTTGGAAAAATAAAGAGACATACTTGGGAACACTGTTAGTTCCACTGTCACTAACACTTTCAGTAATTCCTCAGTCACTTACGTTATTCACACGTAGGCCCCATGTCACTTCCTTCTCTTAAGTATGTTTCCACCATATCTTCTGTAACAAGTTAGTAATGTTTCTGGATGGGGTAATCAAGCTGGACTTAAATCTTCTTCATTTTCTTCTTCACTAAAAATCTACATCGTTATTATCTTAGGTACATCAGAGGACTCCTACCTAGGATCCTTTTACATCCACCAAGCCAAGTCTGCTTCGACGTCACTATTTAATTCATCCAATAACTTTGAACGTTACAAATTAGTGCCACCCTTTAAGGGCCTGACTTTAACCCCGTGCACCAATATTTTCTCTCCTCCTCCACCCTTTTGTCCAATCAGAAAGGCTGTTATACTGTCTCAAGCAATACTGTTTACGCAAGCACCTCTGTCACAAGCGGAATGGGGGCTTAGTGTTTACATTTCGTCACCTCAGCACCTCTATCGATACCCTAGCTTATGTTTACAAATATTGGATGGTAAGCGAGCATATGCAACTCTGCAGCTTCCTCTCGGCCATTGTTTCAAAACATCTTAGTTATAAAAATGAATTCCTTTCTACCTACCCCTCTATCTACCTAAATGTCTACCTCAATCTACCGGCCTCTTATAGGGTTCGGCAGCTACCCTTGGTCGTCCCGACCAATTATTTCTACTACCCTCTTACAGGGCTCGCTACTATATACTTGGAAATCATCATATACAAGAAGCTAATCTACCCATGCATAAACAGATAAAATGGTATCTGTAATACATGCCAAACATATACACATTAAAGAAATAAGCAACCCTCCAAAATGCATAAATGTCAATAATAATTCAAGCAGAATAATGGTGAATAACATACATGTCAGAATAATAAACCACATCTTAAATCAATTTGCAACACAGATATAATGAAATGTAAAATAGATTTGCAAAACTCACCACTTTGATTAAGAACACTAGATTTCAATGGAGAATGTTTTCATCTTTTCAAAGATGTTGAGATAGGTAATATGTTATGAAAGTTATAGCATTGTAAAGTGTCTCTTCTTGAATTTCATTTTTTTTTCTAAGACACACTCTTAATGCTTCACAAAGTACTTATGTGAATTGTCCTTAAGTATTGGCAAGATTCCAAGTCTGGCCACAGCAGATCTAAGGTCTTCATATCTCTGCTTGACACCAAGTTCCAGTAGTTTGGGTCTCCCATTACAAGTACATACATTTGGTCAAAATATTATTATCTGTAAAATACATCAAGATTAATATTCAATTCACATAAGATATCATCAAAATAATCCCTATACTCTTCTGATTCATTAAAATTGATACATAGGGTATCACAGCAGCTATTTTCATAAAAGTGCAACCTAACCTTCTTCATATCATTTAAATGGCCTATCAATTCTTCCCTAGATTCTAAGTGAAAGAGTTTATATTTATTTCGACCTGCAGAATCAATTACCCTATATGGACCTGAGTACCTTGGTGAAAGTTTATTATAGGATGAATGTAGTTTGGCCATGACTAAATCTCCTATTTTTAATTCTAGTTTATGTACTATTTTGTGTTGTTGTTTTTTCATCTCTTGCGAATACTCCAGCATATGTTGCCTAACTCTTTGATGAATACTTTGAAAAGTATTTATCCTATTTGAGATATAATCATCTATATTATACACAGGTTTCTACTATGCTATCAAGATTTCATATGGAAGAGTTTTGTCTTCCCCAAAAATAATAAAATGAAGTGTTTCACCCGTTGCTATGTTAATTTGGTTGTTCAGAGTACATTTAACACAAGGAATTCAAGTATCCTAAGTTATACTATGAGGATTTATCATACTTCTAAGACATGTAATAATTTTCTTATTTAACCTCTCTACAACTCCATTACTTTGTTGATGATTCACTGAAATATTTGTTTTCTTTATCTTAAATAAACTACATAAATTTTTCCAAGATTTTGTTATTAAGTTCAGTTCCATTATCTGAAACTAAGATCATAGGTGTAGTGAAATTACAGATTATCTGATCATAGATTACTGAAGCAATATTTTCAGCTTTCTTATTTAGAATGGGTTGTAAAATACAAAATATTGAAAAATAATCAATGGCAACAAATACATATTTATATCCATTCTCAGACATAGGTAACTCCAATGTATCTATGTGAACTCTTTCCCAAGGTTTCTGTGGAATGGGATAGGTAAACATAGGAGCAGGTTTTGGTGTATTTCCTTTCACCTTAACACATTTCAAACAATTTTCTATATAATCATATATATCTTTCTTCATACCTGGCCAAAAGTATTTAAGTTGTGCTTGTCTATAAGTTTTATCCTTCCCTGGATGTGAACTACAATCACTATCATGAAGTAACTTCAATATCTCTTTTACAAGAGTTTGTGGTATTACCAACTGATTTACTGGACCTCTAGAAATATCTTTCCCACTTACAACTGTTTTTCTATACAAAAGTCCATTAGTCAAATGAAATTCCTCTATCTTATACCCCTTTGGTAGTTTTGGAGGATTTCCTCTTGGGTTCATCAAATACTTGGCTAATGAGTCACATGTCTTATCATCCCTCTGTTCCCTTATTAGCATTTCCTCATCTAAGGTTACTAACTCCTCTATACTACAAACAAAATTAATCGACCCTATCATTGGTTGGCTAATGTTTCTAGAAAGTGCATCTGCTATAACATTCTTTCTATCTGGAATATATTCAAATTTAACTTCATAGCACTGAAGTACTGCAAACCATCTAGCGAGTCTTCTCTAAGATTCTTATGCTTAGATAAGTTCTGAATAGCTGTATGATCAGTCTATACTCTGATTGGATATCCCAGTATCATATCTCTAAAACTTTCTAATGAATATATCACTGCTAATATTTCTCTGTTATAGAGTAGTTTCTCTCTGCGTTATTACACAGTCTAGATGTGTAAGCTGTTGGTTTCAAAATTCAATTTCTCTCTTGCATAAGTATTCCTCCTAATCCTATATCAGATGGATCATTGCAAACAATGAATTCTTTATCATAGTCTGGAAATATCAAAATTGGAGAACTCATGGGTTTATCTTTCAACTTGTCAAAAGCTTCCTGTTGTGCAGGTCCCCACATGAACTTTGAGTCCTTCCTCACCAAAGAGCTTAATGGATTAGCAATGTCAGCATATCTTTGAATAAATTTTCTATAATATCTTGTTAATCCCAAAAATTTTCTAACTTTTTCTACATTGTTTGGAATTGGAAAATTCTTTACTGCTTCAACTTTGAATTCACTGTACTAAGACCATGCCTGTCTATCTTATGTCCCAAATAAATAATACTGTCCTGCAAGAACTTACATTTTTGAAGTTTCACTTTCAATCCTGCTTCAACTAGTCTTGAGAATATGAAATCTAATATCTTAAAGTGCTCAGCCGCTGTCTGGGAAACTATTAAAATATCATCTAGAAATACACTGGCAGTGTTTCCTAACAATCCACCTAGAACTGTATTCATTAATCTCATGTAAGTTAATGGACTATTACATAACCCAAATGACATTCGTTTGAACTCATAATGTCCCGTTGGAGTAAAAAATGCTGTAAACTCTCTTGAGTCTTCATGCAACTCTATCTGCCAAAAAGCAGATTTGATATCTATAGTGCTAAAATATCTATTCTCAGTTCCCAAACTTCTAAGAATGTCCCCTATCACTGGCAATGGTAACCTGTCACGTATGGTGTGCTTATTCAATTCCCTATAATCAATAACTGGGCGCATGGTACCATCTGATTTTGGCAACAGAATCAAAGGAAAGTTCCACTCACTTTTACTATGTTCAATAATATCCTGCGATAACATTTCAATGATCAGTTGATCTACTAATTACTACTACTAATTTAGAGTGAGGAACTCTGTAGGCGGGAATGTAAATAGGTTGAGTTCCTGGCTTTAATTTAATCTGATGTTTTAAAACAGTTGTTTTGCCTAAGGCGTCCCCCGCAGAGTAATTGCTTTATTCTGCTTCACGAGTAAAACAACTAAACTTTCATCCAACTCAGGGCAATTAGTATGTTCTAGTTGATTCTTGTATTTCTTTCCGTCTCGTCTCCTCCCCCTTTTCTCACCCTTAACGCGAGCCCTATCATAACACTAGCTCCCAACATTCATTGCTAAATAAAACCAAATCTCTCCATCAGAGTTTGCCTCACCAGACTAATATTGGTTGCCCAACGTTTGGGGCCCCCGATCCCCAGATCTATTGCTCGACTATCACCAGATTGACTGCCGCCATTTGTCTGTCAGATTTCCTGTCACCGCTGCCTGCCAGCACGACTGCTCTTACCAGGTCTGTCGTCTGCCAGCTCGACTGCCGCCACAGCCTGCTAGGCCTGCCGACTGCCAGTTCGACTGCCTACACTCTCGCCTACCACAGGCATCTGCCGTCACAGATCGACAGATGCCACTTGTCTGCCAGATCGTCTGCCATTACTGCCCACTAGCTCGACTGACGTCGCTGCCTGCAACGCCTGCCGACTGTCAGTTCGACTGCCTACATTCTCGCCTACCACATGTATATTCGTGGCCTACCGCCACTACCACTTGATCATTTAGCAAACTAGAGCTGTGAGCATCCCCACTTGACCTGCCTACACATTCAACGGAGATCACAAGGTCCCGCACCTCAACTCCGGTAAAGCTAATGACTAGCAACATCGACTGTCAAGTCCACGACGCCCTGGGTTGCCTAACGCCTCACCCACTAACCACGACTATTTTAAAGTGTCTTTCTTTCCAGGGAGATTTTGCAACTACGCTCCAATGCCGCCGTAAGACGTGGTCCCAGGACGCATTCCTGGCACGAGATCATCTGAGTAGCTCCCCGAGATTAATAAACCTCTTCGACGTCATCCACGATGTAGAGGGCAACTCCGGTCCCACGGGAGTAGCCGAGCGCGCCGAGACTTGCTACCCTGTAGCAAACGGACAACCACCTCCTGATACCCCTGCAGTCTGATGGCCAGCTCTACACCCACTTTCAAATTCCGGCCCCGTCGTGAGGACAACTCCCTTGACGATTTCTTGTCGAGGCACCGCACATATTCACTTCCAGCCTCTATTTCCGTCGGGGCGTGTTAGGAGTAGTCCTCACTCCTGGTCCTCACTCCCGTCCTCACCTATTCTATGGCCGTCCTACGACCTTACTGACCCGCAAGTGGTCACATGGGACACACTCGCCCCCTCCCCCCCAGAGCTTCCTTGAGGCCCACGGGTGGAACAAAGTCTCCTTGAGGAAACACATGCAGCGATGACTAACCTGTACCTCGGCTAGCCATGTTATGATGAACATTAGGTTCATTGAGGAACGCATACCCTCTGTCTTTCTGAGTCAACAGCGCCAGAACGTTTTGCCTCCGACTTCCCACGTATCACACTTAACCTCACGCCATTTAGGAGCACGGGTCATGACCTGCCCGTATATATAAATGTTGGACCAACGCCGAAGATTCAGATCGCCTTGAATCATCATACGTGAGCCTGGCTCGCTGTTCCTCTTTTCTCACCTCCTCTCCCCTCTCCCACAACCAGACCAAGTTGGACACGACTTGAAACTCAGCCGTCACCTCCCTCGCTGTCTCGTCCCCTCCCCCTTTTCTCGCCCTTAACGCAAGCCCTATTATAACACTAGCCCCCAACATTCATTGCTAAATAAAACCAACTCTCTCCATTAGAGTTTGCCTCAACCAAACTAATATTAACTGCCCAACGTAGGGCAAGACTACCAGCCTAACGGTGCATAACTAGCAAGTGTAGAACAAGAGACAGTCATTGTTGTTGTGATCTCAGATATTCTCAGACCAAGCAAACAGTGCTTGGAGCTCATTAAAATTGCGAATAAATTAATCGGGCTTATAAGTAGAGCTTTTACGTTTAGATCTAAAGAATTTTTTCTTAATCTTTACAATGCTCTAGTCAGACCTAACCTAGCATACTGTGTACAGTGCTAGTCTCCATATTACATGAAGGACATACAGTTAGAAAGAGTGCAGCGTAGAGTAACAAAGCTCATCCCTAGGTTGCGGAACAAGCCATACGAAGAGCGCTTAAGAGAACTAAGTTTTAGTCTCTCGAAACGGAGAATGAGGGGTGATCTAATTGATTTCTTCAAAATTGCCAAACTAATTGAAAACTTGGATGTGGAAAAATATTTCAAAATTGACATCTCCAACGCAACTAGGATTAATGGATGCAAGTTTATAGGAAAACGATTTCAAACAGATGTGGTGAAATACTTTCTTCAATCGCGCTGTTAATATATAGAATTGTCTACCCCAACATCATTGGAGTTTGTTGTGTAGAGATATTGAAAAAAAAAGTCTCCATATTTACTTAGCTACAAATTCCCAACTAGAAATGTTTACTTCAAGATAGCTTTAGCTACAAATCCCTGTCATCTCTTCCTCCTCTTCCCCTTCTCCTCCTCCTTTCCTTTTTTTTCCTTCCTCTTCCCTTTCCCCCCTGCTCCTTCTCCTCCATCTCACCCTCCTCCTCTATCTCCTTCTCCTCTCCTCCTCCTCCTCCTACTCCACCTTTCTAATCTCCTCCTCTTCCTTCCCCTTCCTCCTTACCCCCTTCCTTCTCTTACTTCCCCTCCCCCTTCTCCTCCTCCTCCCCTCTCCTCTTCCTCCTCTTCCCAT
>NC_134789.1:70344377-70349377 GCF_046742065.1 Oratosquilla oratoria
CAGCGACAGTGATGAAGATAGACATGTATACATGGTATACTCTCCTAAAAACAGGGTGTCCACCAGCATCGACAAGTGAATTGTTCCTTTCCAATAGTTGCGATAAATAGTAAAAAGCAATGGGATAGCGCATCCCCAGGTGAATAATAAATAGAGGGCAATATCGAGAAAATGTTGAAAACGTCGGTTCCCTCAGGTGAAACGAAAAAAGCGGGCAATACAAAAAACTTTGGTGATGTCAATTCCCTCAGGTTGAATGAAGAGTGTGCAGTATCAAAAAAGAGGCTATTAGTTCCCTAGGTTTAGTGAAACGGGGGTTTGCGCAATCGTTCGTGTTTTCAAGGGTAAATCTTTCCCTTGATGATTAAAAGCCCCGATAGATAAAATAGGTGAATGATAGATGAAATAGATCAGCCGCAGGTTCACGTGTAAAAATGCTAACGATTGTGCGTCACTCCGGTTCTTTAGAAACATTTCTCTGGATATTTTGGAAGTTCGAATGAACTCACAAAATATGTGAACAACTCAATAAATCAAATATTAAGGAATATATATATATATATATATATATATATATATATATATATATATATATATATATATACTTTCTAATATCACAGGATACTCGGCGCTGATGATCTTTTTCTTTAGACTTTTTACTTTCTAACTATGATATACATAGATTAAGAGACTGATGAAATACACTCATTTGACGGTCTTACTGTTTCCGGATACAAAAAAGCCATGAGAGATTAACTTAAACTTTACATGCGTAACAGAGATACCTCAACATTATAATGAAAACTGTTTTGATGATTCAAAACCATGGTTTGACGAAATCTACTGGATCAAGGTGTACGATTTGCTCTGGTGCTGGAAAAAAAAAAGGCCAGAAGATAATTACCACATGTTAAAATGAAAGTCCACGCCATTGTTATACTCGTATGAGACAAACCCCTCGTGTTATATGAATACTCATACCACGTGATCAGCACAATTCTAATAGCTATATTGATTAAGTTACTTTTGAAGGAAGTATACAAGGCAGGGAGGAATAAGGCATATGTGTCCAATACATACGCAACATCAGCATCGCACCTGAACAAAATTAAGGACAAAAATAAAAAGGAACTTATAAATGAATATGCAAAGGGTCATGTAATTAAATTCTTCGTTCTCATAATGTTTATTGAAATAAATGAACACTGTTAACCGAACATATTGGGATGAAAAATTAGTCGAATGATTCTGTCAGACTGACTAGAGTGTAGGAAGTAGAAACTACAGAACTTGAGACCTGTACCCCGCGATACTATTCTCAATTTTCTAAAAAACGAAAGTAAAAGTTTATATATCGTTAATTCCACAACGATTCTTCGAACACTGTTGCTGCATCAGAGATTGCTTTGCAGATACGCGGCAGAACAGTCCCATAGGATCTAACTAGGTACAAGATGGAAACTCACCCTTACGGCTGATGACAGCTCACCCACGCTGCTGTGGAGCCATTTTTCTAAAAGCTCGCTTGAGACCATGTCACCCGAATTGTAGGAAACCACCCACGAAAGATTCCCGTTGACCGCGCCTTCAGATGACGGAACTAAAATGCTTCTAATCCTGTTAATATAGACATTTTGAATGGAAGTTACTTCTTTCCACACCTAAAAAACGTAGATAAAGTCGTTCTAGAGACTAATGAGATGTGTTTGTGTGAGTAAAGATCAAGGTCCAACTGATGTACCATTTATTTGATCTCATAGTTTACATTTCCTAGAGGATTTTTTTTTTTCATTCCAGACCCACGTTGTAGAATGCTTTCAGTTTTTTTTTGTTTTTTCCTTCTTCTTCTTGAGGACGCACGAGGCTCGGAAAGGGAAGGCTCTGCGGCGATACTGTTTCTATGACGATAGTATCAGCATGTTATATTAGTACCACTACGTATACAAGGAATAGTTCCACACACGAGTGGGCCTCCCTTTGCCCTGACGAGTCATTAAGTTAAGTTTGAGTAAGCATTTCTTCACAAGTTCTTATCATGGGGGCTAATACATGACATGACCTAGGGGACCCCGAATAAAAGAGGCTCTATTCAGTAAAATCGTCAGTGTTTCAAAATTGAACGTATCGAATACTTTTAGGTGTCGACTCCACTAGCAAAAAGTAATATACAAAGAAATGTAGATGGTCTATCATAGATGCTAAAGAAAACTAGGTCCAACACTAGAGAAGGAGGCTTATTCCTCCGTGGGTTTTCTCGAAACTAACAAATAAGAGACAGTTCAGTTTAAGCTGAACCAAGTCTCAGTACAGCAGATAAATTGGTAGCGTAGACAACAATATACGCAACAGGTCGGTAATGCATTAAGTTTACATAGTCAGTCTCTCATACATACTCTACTCAAATAATAAATATTCAAATTGCAAACACTTAAAAAAGAAATAATATTAAAAGGAGCTACAGTTTCCTTTACTGAACACCGGGCCCAGTAGACTAAAATGCTATCATATACATTTACATAATATTCGCGGCTCCTCTCTGAAAATCTGCTATGCAACCTGTATATGCCAGTGGTGACCAGCGGTGAGGATCAAATTACTCAGTATACAATACATTAACCACCAAATACAAGGTTAAACGATAACATGACACTCGGGAGAGAAGGATATTGTTTATGATCATATATGAAATACTTGTGAATTATTGAAATATATTGAAATATATGAAATATATAAATATATACATTGTGTGAAAAGGCATATGCAGACACAACAGTAATAATAAAATACAGCGACAGTGATAAAAATAGACATGTATACATACCGTACTCTCCTAAAAATAGGGTGTCCATCAGGGTGTTCACTATGTATTATTAAAATATGTCATATCCTTCTATGTATGATAATTGTAAATATTTTCGTTTAATAAAAATAAATGAATAGATAAATAAATACATATATAAAATAGATAAGATATATGGATAATTCCTTCTGTGGACGTACGCTTCTCAACGGTCGTATCTTGAGCTGACCAGGTGTCGTAAGAGGTCAAGGTCAGGTCAGCCTAATTCCATTGTTAACTGGCCTATGGTCGGGTTCTGGCCAGACCTGACGCTAAACAACCGCTTGGTGCTGCTGCTGCGACGTATGTAGTATGACTTTCTGTGGCGTGCAGTTGTGACGGCCTGTGACGTGCAATATATATTCTTCCAACACATATGCATATACAAAATACATATACATACACACACACACACACACACACACACACACACACACACACACACACACACACACACACACACACACACACACACACACACACACACACACTCTCAATCAATACATATATATATATATATATATATATATATATATATATATATATATATATATCGCTATGTTATTCTGCCTGCCTGTCGATTCCTTTCAGCTGAGGATCCTTGACCAACCAACCAATACATTTTCTTTTATTCAGTAATCTGAGCCGCCCATGCACCTTCCCCCAGAACCCTCTCCCGTGTTTGCCTTCGAGGTCTGAGCTCAAAAGGATTCCCTCAGACGTGAGAACAGGACCCATTGGCCAAGACTAGACCGACGCTAATGGCGGGTTGCAAGCGCAATCTTCACGGGAACGGCCGCGACGCTGCCGTCGCAGGTCCCACAATATCTGATCATTAATGCGTGATATGTGTTCTGAGATAGGGGTAGTTACTTGTGTTGAATCTTGAGATATTGTTGGGTAGTCTGTAGTTTCCTAGTTTCTTGGTGCGTGACCCGGGATGGGTAGGATGTCGCGGGGGAGGTGGGAGGAGGAGGAGGGGGCAGGAGGGAAGTTAGGCACCGATACTGTACCTGAGTTTTAGGCGATTCGTATACAGTGCAGAATCGTCTGCAAAGTCGTACTTAAGGAAAAGTAAGTAAATAAATAACAATAAATCAGCAGACCTAGTGAAAGCTTTCTATCATTAGAAAGTTAAATTTGATAAACATCATTATTTATACTTATGAAAATTACAAATGGACTTTATTGATAAACCAGATACTCACTAAAACTCCAGGCAAAATTCTATTCTTTAATCGTAGAAAGCGTTCGCCAGGGCTGCCAATTGGTACTCCATTTGATCCAGTCAGGCATTTTGTAGGTTTTTGCTCTGGTCAAATGATAGACTGTTTTATTCAATTGGAGGAGAACGAGGGATATCCAAAATAGTGTCTCGTTCGAAGCTAAGTGTGCGTGTGTGTGTGTGTGTGTGTGTGTGTGTGTGTGTGTGTGTGTGTGTGTGTGTGTGTGTGTGTGTGTGTGTGTGTGTGTGTGTGTGTGTGTGTGTGTGTGTGTGTGTATGTGTGTGTGTGTGTGTGTGTGTGTGTGTGTGTGTGTGTGTGTGTGTGTGTGTGTGTGTGTGTGTGTATGTGTGTGCGTGTGTATGTGTGTGTGTGTGTGTGTGCGTGTGGTGTGTGTGTGTGTGTGTGTGTGTGTGTGTGTGTGTGTGTGTGTGTGTGTGTGTGTGTGTGTGTGTGTGTGTGTGTGTGTGTGTGTGTGTGTGTGTGTGTGTGTGTGTGTGTTGTGTGTATGAATTACGACTACCATATCCTCATTCAACATAAACTGGCAAAGCATTCAGTAATTAACATAAAGACATTATCTCAACTTGGGAATCTTTAGTATTCAGAAATCTTCGATATTTGGAAAAAAAAAGAGCCCTCCGAAAATATGCTTATGAAACTGGTATCAATGATTTTCTGATTCACGATGATTTTTTCTTCCAAATATTGGAATCTTCCGAATTTCAGAGATTTTCAATAATAAAGAGAACTATTTTTTTATTCTCTACAGAAACGGAAATTCCACCGATCAGAGAATGATCACGTGAACCGTGCTCACGAACCACCGGCCCACCCTCAACCCCTGATGACCACCCAGCTCGATTCCCAAAGGGTCTGCGTTCTGTACGTCACCTTATTTTGACATCCGACAAATGGGAGGCCTTGTCCGATATTTT